>NW_022985568.1:402278-417400 GCF_010093815.1 Pseudovirgaria hyperparasitica
AGAAGAAGAAGAAGAAGAAGAAGAAGAAGAAGAAGAAGAAGAAGAAGAAGAAGAAGAAGAAGAAGAAGAAGAAGAAGAAGAAGAAGAAGAAGAAGGGCAAAAATCTCACGGTTTCTTGAGCCAATACGATATCTGTACCTGACTGAACCGGAGAGCGGAACCCCGTGGTGTCAATCATCAACACTGACAAAGTATGGGCCTGGAAACCGCCATGCTCAACACGCCGAGCTACACGCTCTTCCTCGATGTCTCGCAGAGCCCAAGCCCAAGCCCGCGCCCGACGAGTCCGATCGCAGCAACAGGAGGAGGAGGAGCGCAGAGCGTCTCGAGTGCGGTGCTCGTCGCCGCTACTACGCCCACGGCACGCGCGGTCTCGCAGGCATACATAGACGAGTACAACGGCCACCTGGTGTACATCACGTGCGGCATCTTCATCTTCCTGTGCTCCGTCTTC
Source organism: Pseudovirgaria hyperparasitica (assembly GCF_010093815.1). Taxonomy (NCBI): domain Eukaryota; kingdom Fungi; phylum Ascomycota; class Dothideomycetes; order Acrospermales; family Acrospermaceae; genus Pseudovirgaria; species Pseudovirgaria hyperparasitica. The sequence continues at coordinate 402,733 of NW_022985568.1, forward strand.
CTGACGCTGCGATTCACGGCAAGAAGCATGGCGCGGATCCGCTGGGGCCAGGACGACACGTACACGGTGTGCGCGGCGCTGTGTCTGGCGGCGCAAATCACCGTGTGTCTCGGTACGTGTATATCCCCCCCTGTGCGTAAGGAGAGCATTCGAGATACACATACAGACCCTCCGCTGACCACATCCCCCCAACCCAACAGTCTGCACAGCAACAGGCGACATCGGCCACCACGAAGAATACTACCCGCCGCTGGGCATGCACGACACCGCCCGCCGCAAGTCCTGGACCGTCTTCCTGCTGGCCATCTGCCTGACCTACCTCCCCGCCGTCGCCTTTCCCAAACTCGCCATCCTCGCCACCTACCTGCGCATCTTCACGGCGCCCGTGTCGCGCGCCCTGTGCTGGGTCGCGGGCGTGCTCGTGGCGCTGAACTGCGTGGGCAGTATGCTGCCTGCCGCCGCACTGTGCGTGCCCTTTCACAAGGCCTGGCTGCCGCGGCTGCCGGGCCGGTGCATCGATATCAATGCTTGGATGCGCTATAGTACTGTTGTGAATTTGCTGACGGACTTGGTCTGCTTGGTTCTGCCGATTCCGGTTATTCTCGGGACGAAGCTGGCTGGGAGGGTTAAGCTGGGGCTTGTGGCTACGTTTCTGGTTGGGAGCATGTATGTCCTTTCCGTTTTCCTCACCCCTATTCCATCCTCACCCCCTATCCCCAGCACAACCACCAAACAAAGCAAAGCAAATCCCCCATCTAACACCCCTCTCACCCAAACAGAGGCACAATAATGGCCACCGTCCGCTTCGTCGGCTTCTTCGCCAACGACTTTGGCACCGACGGCACCTGGCCCGCCGTGCGGCTGATGCAGCTCTCCGTCATGGAATCCTCCTTCTACCTCATCGCGCTCTGTCTGCTCTCCTTTCGCCCGCTGATGGTGCGGCTCTGGCAGGCGCTTGCGCTGTCGTCGTCGCGCTGGGGGACGTGGGGGTCGATTGGCGGGGGACAGCAGCAGCGGCGGCGGTCGAATCGTCGTGGGTTGGGGTATGATGGGGATGGGGATGGCGGTCGTGGTGGGGGTGGGAATGGGAATGGAGATGGGGCGTTGGGCACGATGATGACGGCCACGGCCACGACAACACGCTCGATGAGTCCTGTGTCGCGCAAGGGGGTGCCGTTGGCGGCCGTGCATGGCCGGCTTGTTGATGTTGCGGCTCCGCATCCTCCGTCTTCTTTTCCTGCTCCGTCTTCTTTCCCTCCTCCGCCGTCGTTCCCGCATCCCCCTTCTTTCTCACCCTCTGCGCCGCAGTACTGCGCTACATGCAGCGCCGGCCCGTTTCCCCCCCTTTCCTCCCCTTTCTCCCCCTTCTCCTCTTCCTCTCCTCCCCAGCCCCCTGAAAGTACGGCCAAAACTACGGCTAAAACTACGGCTAAAACTACAGCTAAACACGAGGAGTTCTTGCACGGCGGTCTATACACGCCTGCGCATCCTTATCCGCCTCCTCCTCCTGTTCGAGCTACGACTAGTCCTGTGCCTACTGGCCCTACTACGGCTACGGCTGCCACGGCGAGTACGGCTGGAATGCGCTTCCCCAGTCCACCGTGCTCGCCGCCTTCGCCGCCGTCCGTGCTGCGGACGCAGGGGTTTGCGGCTGCTGTGCGGGAGAGGGAGAGGGACAGGGAAAGGGAGAGGGAGAGGGAGAGGGGCAGGGAAAGGGAGAGCGAGAGAGAAAGGGACAGGGAAAGAAACGATGCATGGAGCAGAGCGGGCGTGTATCCGGCACCATCTGCACCACCGGCACAATCGCGGGGTGGTTTTGATGGATATAGTGGCGGTGGCTTTGATGGATATAGTAGCGGTGGCGGTAGATACAGCTATACAGACGAAGAAAGACGGAGCGTGGGGGTAGGGATCGATGTATTTCCGCCGCCGCCGACGAGGGAGAGGGCGAGGTCGAGGTCGAACATGAGTACGGCGGCGAGGGTGTGGGGGAGGAGGAGGGTTTGAGGGGTTTGGAGGGAGGGGGAGGTAGAGAGGGAGGTGGGTTTTTCTTTGTTAGGGGGGAGGGATTGGGAGGGGATTTGGGGAGGGTTGTGGTTGTGATGGGCATGATGTTTGATTGTGACGCTGGACATGACTGTGATGATGGTTATGATGACGACGGTGTTATTGCTCGTATATGGCGTGGTCTGTCGTCTAGCGTGGCGTGGCGTGGCGTGGTGTGGTCTCGTCTCTCGTCTCTCGTCTCTCGTCTCTCCTCGCTCGTTTCTCGTCTACTGTCTCTGTCTACTGTCTACTATATACTCCGGACATGTACGCTATGATGGCATGGCATATATACATACATATCCCATCCATCCATCCATCCATCCCATCCATCCCATCCCATCCATCCCATCCTTCCATCCATCCCATACTCTATACACAAGCTCCCTCATTCCAGAGCCTCGGGGCACCACCTACCTAAGAGCCAGGCGGTATGTATTGGTCTGGTCAACGCATGAATACGAATATGCCAAGAATACAGCAAGAACATAACGAAGACGCAAAAGAAGAAGAAGAAGAAGAAGAAGACATGCCAATACACCGATAGAAGAACACGAACGATACAAAGTAAGCATGCATGCATATATATATAAATAAAACACACATTTTCAATCAACTCATCTTCTCTCTTATTCATTCTCTCTCTAGTCACTTACTACTTACTCTATGGGCTAGTACTCTATGGGCTAGTACTCTAGTATAGCTAATAGTAGTATGTTCTATTATATAGCTAACACTCCACAAACCGGAATCTATCTTGACTACTAGTACTCACTCTATACTAGTATATATATATATATATATATACTGTATAACTTATATATACCTACATATATACTACTGTACTCTTTTACTCTACTTACTCTATACTATAATTTACTATACTATACTATACTATACTATTCCAATCCATCTAGACTCTATGCTATACTACAAGTACGTGCCTAGTCTATTTCTATATAGCATGTAACTTCTTATAGCCTCCTATAACTAGTAGAGTCTAGTCTAGTATAGCATACTACAGAGAATAGGGTAAGCGGCAAGATTGAATTATCATATAGTTCAATTCTAAAGTAGCAGTATCAGTCGTAGTCGTGGTTTCTACATCTACCCAGGATAGCTACATGGGATGATTCAAAGAGGAGAACCCCAAGGAGTAGTCTTCTAGCTAAACAATATTGATACGATGACTCTAGGATTAACACCTCCAGCTACAAGACCGCTGCAAGACAGCTACATAGGCTACACAAGCCACACAGGCGGCACAAGCCACACAGGCCACACAAGCCGCACAAGCCGCACAAGCCCAGCCAGGCATCCGTCGTGGCGTGCGTGTTCGTCTCATGCGTCAGGACAACAGAAAGGGATATGAGATAGTCGAGTGGACATGGGAGAAGAAGATGGGAGAAGATGGAAAGTAGATGTAAGAAGATGGCAAGTCGAGAACCCAGTCTCGAAACACAGAAGTATGGCCCCCCGCCCCCAAAAGACCAAGCACAACAACGCCGTAGCCACCAATAACTCCAGTCATGTGCCCATGTGCCCATGTGCGAAATCTCAGACGGCGCTTCACGGGCATTCATGTTCGTCGCCAAAGGGACTTCGGCTGCGGCCAATCTGTGAGCTCTCTCGCCGCGTCTCGTCCGTCTCGGTGACGGGATCGAGGGCGGCGGCGCGGCGGGAGCCGGACTGCTGCTGGTGGGTTCGAGGAGAGAGAATGGTGGCGCTCATGTCGGCAAAGGGGCTGTGTGTGGAGACGGGCAGGTCGCCGGGTATGTCGGCAAGCCCGGGCGAGGCACGCCCGTCATCGACAAGACTGCGTCGGATGGAGCTTTGCTCGTCGTCGGACTCGGAGATGGAGACGGCCGAGTTGAGGGTGTTTGGGCGCGGTGTGGAGATGGGTGAGATTGAGAGCAGGCTAGAGCTCGAGTTCATGCTGATCAAGCTGGGCTTCTTCTTGGATATCGTGACGGGCACCGGTCTGGCCTCGCTGACGGAAGAGGAAGAAGGTGGCGGGTTTCCAGCAGTCAGAGAGGGGCTTGAAGGGGTGCGCGTCTGGGCGGGTCGTTGGATGCTTCCAAATTCGGCCGACGGGGCCTGAGGGGTGCCGGGGGCTGGTGTGGCCAGCGGACTGCCAGACTTGACGTTTATGACGGCGGCCTTGCCACGGAGCACGGTGGTGGCCGGCATCGGGTCGACGACGGCATCGTTCCGGTAGATGGTCGTGGCGACACTGCTCCTGGCCAGGCTGGGAGTGATGCTCTGGCGCGAGTGCATGGTGTGGAAGCTGCTGCGGTTGTCGTTTACGATGGTGTTGATGGTGTGGAAGCTGCTCCTGTTGTCGGAGACGTCGGTGTAGCCGGTGTAGGTGGAGCCACGGACGGAGCGGAGGTCACCGGGCATAAAGTAGTGGGAATCTTCGTGCTGTTGAGAGTAGGGACTGGAGGGCTGGGAGGAGTTGGAGACGATGATGGGGATGGGCGGAACGGGAGGCACCAGCAGCTGGGGAGATTGCGGGCCGGAGCGGTTGGTGATGCCGGGAATGTAGGCAATCTGGATGATGTTGGAGGCGCGAGTGAGGACGGTGGAGGCCAGCGAGTGGACGGTGTGGGTGGACATGCGGGCGTCTCTCCGCATGGTAAACTGGGTGTTGCGTTTCTCTGGCGGCAGGTTTGTCTGGTCCCACGCCGCGGCGTCGTCCATCTCTTGTTGGCGACGCTTGATGCAGAATTTCCACACCAGCCAGGTAGCAAGCACGATGAAAGCGATGCCGCCGACAACACCGCCGGCAATGGCGCCGACATTGGGCCCCGACTTTTTGTTCGCGGCATTGTTGCTGCTGGCGCTGGGGTCGGCGATACAGATGGCGCCAGGACAGGTATCGCACGTCTTTGTGGTGATGGAGCAGATCTGGCCGGTGGGACAGGAAGGACAGCTCAGGGCGACGTTTTCGCACTCGATACAGCGTCGGAAGATTGTCCGCAAGACACGCGCGACCTCTGGGCAGGAGTCAGCAGGGCCGAGAAGTAGACAAGCAGTAGAGAAGAAGGCAAACATACCGGGGCTTGTCGCAGTCATGGTGAACGACGATCGCTTTGTGGGGTTGATGGAGCGCGAGATGGACAAAATACGACAGCTGGCGTAGAGTGTCTATGGAGTTCAAGGAGATGTCATGTGGATAGGTAGACGGCGAAGAATAGGCGATGATGATGGCGATGGCAGTGTTGGACGTGGACGTGAACGAGTCGGAGGATTGAAGCTGACAGTGAGTTTGTAGGTGAAGTGGAGGAGTGGGAGAGAAGTAGTGGTGACAAGCAAAGCGCACAGCGTGTATTGTTGTTGTAAAGGTCCCAAAAAAAAAAGAGGACGAACGAAAGGAAGCAGGCAAGAAGTAACGAGCGACAGGATCAAGGACCAAGAAGGGGGTGGAAGGGAGAGAGAGAGAAGTGAATAAACGGGCGGTGGTGTTGTGTTGGTGTTGTTGGAGGGAGAGACAAGAAGAGACGGACGAGCGAGGGAGAAGTAAATGGGGCGGCGGTCGGCAAAGTTGAGAGAGACAAGGACGGGCAAGGCAGCCAGGCAGCCAGGCACGCACAGGGCACGGGGCACAGGCACACACACACATGCACACATACACATATACATTACAGCCAGGGTATCTGTCTACTGTCTACTGTGCCTGTGCCGGCGCGTGGAGGAAGTAGAGTAGTAGCATTCGCAGCATTCTTCACACGCTTCACACACACACGAATCGCCAACACAATCGATTGCTGCACATGCATGCAAGGAGACGGTGGTACTGTGCCGGGCGGGAGAGGAGAGGGGATTTGATATCAACTGGCTGGCAGGCAGGCTGGCAGTCAGGTCCTATTATCCGGTCCTATTATCCGGTCCTATTCTCCCCGTGCTACAGTGTGTATATCGCGGCTAATTAACCATTACAGTAATTCGTAATTCTCGGCATCACAATCACAATCATATCACTATATTGATCCCATCCATCGTCCACGCCGCCCGCCCCCAAGCAGCACGTATGCACGCACGCACACGCCCGCACGCACTCCACATTCCCACAAACCAACCCACAAACCATCCACTCTGCACGCACGCCCACACACACATTGCATGGAGAGAGAGAGAGAGAGCTGAGGCAATTATTATATCAGTCAGGCCGACCGACTGGCAGTGACTGACTGACTGACTGACTGACTGACTGATTGCACCTTCCTGCCTCACATCCACGTACCTTCCATATCTACTAATTAATTACTGTCCTGTCAGCGCGCACGCCTCCACCACCGTCCGCCGTTTCCAATCGACGGGTTTAGCGAGTCGCCAGCCAATAGGAGCGGTTTGTGGGAAATTGCACATCAGCACTCGCAGCTGTTCTTGACCCATTTGCCGCGCCTACACACACAGACACACACGCACGCACAGTACTGCCGGAGTACTGCCGACGCCGACTAATGCCGCGCCCGGCTCTCGACTTCTCTCGTCTGCTCCTTCCACCTGTGCCACATACACACACACACTAATGATCCCTCCCTCTTCCTCTTTCCCTCGATCCGCTCGATTGACCCGTGCACGCCACACTTGCATGCATAATACTGTCTGTCTATCCCCCATCACGCCATCCTACTACATATGTCCTGTACTGCCGTACTACTACACTATAAACCCATGCATCGTCGATCATATACAATAGCAACATATTATACATGCTGTACATACACCTTGTCTATCATGCCATTGATGCTGCTCATTGCTGCCTCACTTTAACGGTACTGCTGTACTGCTGTTAATTGTGAGCTATATCCACCCCTCTCCGTCCTGGCTAATTACCTACCTATACTACACAACCAATCAATGCGCCCCAAGCCAACCTTGCCCTCGTATCTCGTACCTGACTAACCCAACTGTCTACACTACTCATCCTACATTCTATATTCCACATTACATCGTATACACTGACCTGCACAGCCACGACTGATGCATGCAGCTCATGCCATCTCATATCCGAAAGTACCTAGGTGGTCATGTACACATACAGGATATATATATATATATATATATGCGCGAGACACGCTACCTGCCTATACCTCCATTTTGTGGATGCTAGCCTTTGCAGCTGCCAGGTATATCGGTGCCGAGGTATGTCGGTGCCTGAGGCAGGCAGGACTATGTAAGCGCGCTGTCTTGCATCGTCTTCAGTCGACGGTGGGAGAAATAATTTCCTGTTAGGTTGGGTCAGGTCAAGTGGGAGTCTGGAGCGGAGTGCCTGAGGCTGCACTTCTTCATACCTGAGGCTACTAATACCTGCCTGAGGCTACGTACACCTGAGGCCACTCTATACCATTAGAACAAGATAGCCATGCATTACCTAATCACACCTACCAATCCACACTACCACACCATATTATATCAACTATCCAACCTTCACCACCCCCCTCACGCCCACTTCCCCAGCACGCTCATCACCACCAGGCCCGCCACCAGACTCGTGCCCGCAAGCAGCGTGCGCACCACTCCGGCATTCAGCAACGGGCCCTCCATCCAGTCCTTGGCCAGCATCTCCACCACGCCCACCCACACCAGGATGCCCGCGCTGAACGCATCCAGCGTGCCAATCGCCACAATCGTGCTCCTGTCATTGCCATTAAAGTGATTCAACACCCCAATCCCAATCGCCATGCCAATCGGCGTAATCACCGTAAACGCAAGCCCCATCACGCACTTCTTCCACGTCGCCAGCAGGCCGGACGGGACCTGTGCAATCATGCTGCCGAGCGCGAGTCCCTCGAACATCTGGTGAAACACAATCACGATGAACAGCGTGATGAACCCCGAATCGCCCGCCACCACGAGCGTCAGTCCGATCAGGATCGAGTGGAACAGGATTCCGGCTTCGAGAGATGCCACCGTCAGCGTATCCGTCTGCCACTCGCCTGGCGTTGCGTGTCCGTGGCCGTGGGATGGCGCGAGGGCGGTGCTGGTGTCGGGTCTTGTGACTGAGCTCTTCGCCGCTGTGTCGCTGCCGTCGTTTGTCGACGGTGCTTCCGAGTCGCGGTCGCTTGCCTGGCTGCGGCGCCAGTACACGACGCGGTGGGACAGGTAGTCGATCAGGAACGAGACGATGATGCCGGCCATGACAATGGCGGCTGTGGTGCCCTCGTAGCTCAGCTCCCCGAGACATTGGTTGGCAAACATCAGTTGTGCGTGCGTGAATAGCTGGACTGCTGGTTAGCAAAGCAGACTTTCCGAGTTCCAAGCCCAAGCCTTACGTGGATAAATGCCGTCGAGATGATGACTCCGGTGCCAAACTGCTTGACCACCATGAGGCTTCCCTGCTGGAACGGGAGGTTGAACTTGGCAATGGCAATCGGCAAGAACACGCCGATACCACTCGTCACCAGAATCACAAACAGCAGTCCGATTCTCAGGGGCACGTTGTAGTCCCTGTCCGTGCGCTCACACGACACCTCTTCTTGTCCAGGGCAGTGTCTGTCAGAGTTCATTAGTCCTTGACATCACCGGCCTGGCTTCAGCCGACTTACTCAACCCCGGCATGGAAGTGACAGCCGTTACCCTCCTCCTCTCCACCGTGCGAGTGCTCATCCGCCGGCTCCTCGGCCCCGGATGTCTCAATCACCAACTGGACCTCACTGCCATCCGGAGCGAAACAGAACCTGAAGTGCACAGTTAGCCCGGGCACACAAGACGGACAGATCACACGCAACGTACGCATCGCTTCCATGTGCGTGACAGCCAGTGTACTCCGACGGCAACTCTCCCGTCGGCGTGGCTTCCATCAGGATGGGGTACTCTTCCGTCCCAGCCTCGCAGTACTGCGTTGCGCCATGGGCATGGCAGCTGGACACGGCCGTCGGAATCTCTGGAGCCGTGGTCGACGACGCCGGTGCCTCTGTCTGCGCGCAGACCGCGCAGCCCAGCCACGCGGCAACGAAGCCTCGCAGCAATAATCGACTGTTGTGCAACATGGCGAGTGTCTAGAGATGATGGGAGATATCGGGAGAAGAAGAAGACGAAGAAGACAAGGCCATATATCGCGTAGAGGACGCCGTCCGGGACTTATGCTGGCTCAAGGCAAAAACCTTGATGGATCATGGGCCGAAACGTGACTCTTGGCATGTCTTAGAGGTCACTGCTCAGCATCCTACACGCCATGGAATTGGAGGAAGAGGCAAAAGTCCAGAAAGGAGGCACGGGGAGAGAGGCAACAGCAGCATCAGCAGCATCAGCAGCATCAGCAGCAGCAGCAACACAGAATCCTGATCCGTCCTTCCCCCACGTAGGGCTGTTCTTCTTAACCCAAACGAGCAGGAGGCCTCGCGTATTCCGGGCCTGTCAACCTGCCCACGGACGTCTTCAAGGCGGCGAGGGCGTCGATCGGCGGAATTGTTCACGTAAAAAAGTGTCTTGCTGCACTGGGAGGAGCGGCGGAATCCACCACTGTCCCGTGATGGCCAAGCTGAGTACTGTGCCAAGCCATGTCCAGATATCTCTCGGCGGAGCTTGGCAAAACACGGTCAACCACACACGCATATGGACGAGGCCATGGGAACTGTCTCGGACGAGGTCATGGATGGACAGACATTGGAACTACGCAGTTATCCGCGCTGAAATCCTTCCGTCCTGGTTTACTGATTTGCCGCCGTTGCCCTTCGTTTGTGGTAGGTAATTATAGAGTAACAATTCTCCACTCAGGCCCCGAGCTGGCGAATCAACACAGCCGACGATTCCCCAAAACAACAAAATCCATCCGACTTCTCGAATCACCTCCAAGCCATTCTGAGCACCTTGCAGTCGATGTAACCGTTCGCTTACCACGTTTTTTTGTTCGGACGTTCACGCCGCATCTCGGTAGTACTCAGGTGGGCCGTGACGGTGAAAAGTTTCTTATTGTGGCGTCACAACATCCTCTGAAAGTGGCTTCGTCCTTGCCGTAAGCATGACAAGAAGGCTGTTCTTCCAAGACTATCGTGATGTTGGCATGGGGGTGTACACGACCGCGGACGGCGATGTCGAGTCAAGACGTGAACAATCATGAGTACCTCGCCGGCACTTCATAAGACGGCCATGTTCGCCCGTCAAACAGAACTCCAGCAGCATCTTGGGCTCCTCCGCGATTGACATCCTTCAGGTCCGCGATTGATATCTTTCCATCTTCAACTCCCCCTCGCTCCCCAGTATCCACAATGCCTTCCCTCACCACCACCACCACCACCACCATCCTCCTCGCCGCCCTCACCGGCGCATCCACCGCCTCCCCTCTCCTCGCCCGTCAAGCACCCTCCATCACCACCCCCCCAAACCAACCGGCTCCCACCCCAACCCCCTGGGACCACGGCGCCACGCCCGACTTCCCCATCCACAGCTCCTGCAACGCCACCGAGCGCGCCCAGCTCCAGGACGCCCTCCACGAAATGCTCCTCCTCGCCCAGCACGCAAAGCAGCACATCCTCCGCTTCGGCAACAGCTCCGCCCAGTACTCCCAGTGGTTCGGCCAGGCGCCCACCGCCGGCCCAATCGGCTGGTACGAACGCATCCTCTCCGCCGACCGCGCCGACACCCTTTTCCGCTGCGACGACCCCGACGGCAACTGTGCTCTGCATCCTGATAGTAGGTCTCCCTGTCCCGTGCCCCCCCTTTTCACCATGCACCCCCCTTTTCACCATTCCCCTAACACAAACCCCCAGCATACGCCGGCCACTGGCGCGGCTCAAACGCCACCCAAGAAACCGTCATCTGCCCACGCTCCTTCTCCGGCATCCGCTGGTCCCTCAACGCCCTCTGCAGCCGCGGCTACACCGTCGCCAACTCGCCCGCAAACGCCTTCTTCGCCACCGACCTCCTCCACCGCGTCCTGCACGTGCCCCGCATTAGCGAGGGCCTCGTCGGCCATTTCGCCGAGGACTACCCGGAGATGCTGGCACTGGCGCGTGAGAGGCCGGAGGAGGCGGTGCTGAATAGCGATTCGTTGCAGCTTTTTGCTGTCGATGTTTATGGGTTTGATATTTCTGTGCCTGGGGTCGGGTGTCATGGGGTTTACTCGGCTGTTGAGGAGGAGGGGGCGCCTGCTGCGACGCCGTCGCCGTCGGGGGTGGTGTCGTCTGTGGCGGTGGAGACGCCGTCTGTGACGCAGAGTGCTGATGCGGTGAGTGTTTAGTTTGTTTGTTTGGTGCTTGTTGGTTGGGGGTGAGTGCTGATTTTGTGTGTGTTGCAGTCGTGTCATACGCATTCTGATGGGTTTGTGCACTGTGATTGAGGGGGGTTGGGGTTGTGGTGTTTGGTAGGGGGATGGAATGGGGGAAGGGGGGAATAGAGAAGATTAGAAAGGAAGAGAAGAGAAGGGGATGGTATACATGCCTCATGCCTACATCATGATGTCTACACGGACGTCTACACGCCTACACGCCTACACGCACGCTCAACGACCCAACGAAACCGGACACACGAGTAATCGATAACAAAACCCGCTACTGCAAAGCGGAACCCGTAGATGAATTAGACGGAGGACCAAACAAAAAAATGTCGTAATTCTAATACAATATACTATACAATACAACCATACAATCTACACGTATATATTATATATTATAACAGACCCCCTTCCTTCCTTCCTTCCCCTCCCATTTCTTGCACGTGCGCGTGCACGACCCGTCTCGTCTCGTTCCGTCTCGTTTCTTCGCTTCTCGGGTGATTCTTTCTTGGGCGAAAATAGAGGGGAGGGGGAAGAGAAGGACGGGGAAGGGAAGGGAAGGGAAGGCGAGAGGACGGGAAGGCAAGGGGACGTGAAGGCAAGGGGGACGTGGAAGATAATGAGGCAAAGAATTGAACGTAGATAAATTCAAACGTAGAGAATTAAACGCAGAGAACTAAAACGTAGAGAGAATTTAAAAACGCAGAGAACTAAAACGCAAGAGGATCAAAAACGTAGATGAAATTAAAACGCAGAGAAGTAAACGTAGAGAAGTAAACGTAGAGATTTGGGCGCTGGGGATTGGGCGCAAAAAAAGTAAGAACAAGGTAAAGAAACCTGAGCGTCAAAACAGACGAGTATCCACGCCAGACCAGACCAGACCAGACCAGACCAGACTAGCCAGCCAGCTACCAGTAATCCTCAAGCTTCTCGAATCTATCCAAGGAGAATGTCTAGAGATGGAATATCCAGAGACCAGAAGATGGAAGAGTAGAATGGACTGGATTCGTAGGTATTTTGGGTGTGTGCCTCGATATACCCTTCTTTAGCGTGTTTTTGCATATGTATGCCTACAGCGTGTCGGTAGGGAGTAGACGGGAATGTAATAGAGAGGGCTGTCTTGGCGATGCATACTCGGGAAGATAACACGAGCTTAGAGAAGGAAGACGACGATTAATTAGTATGGAAAAGTATGTTCTTAGGTTTATAGACCGGATTGATGGGACTGTGGAGTTATAGAGCCGTAGGTGGTCGCGCCTATAAGGAGTACTCGCTCGGCTACCATGTACTCTGTTCTGGACGCTCTCGTCCTAAGCTCCGATACCGAAACGGCACGCAGATGCAGGCACGGCCAATTTAAACAGCTGGACTGGCCCGTGGTACAGATCTGGGGGCGGGTACCGTGCTCGGAAGTCCAGAGCCATACTCGTGGTTCGTGGTCATGCAGATTTTTTCAGATCCGAGATTGTATGATACTATAGCGTGGCACGGCGGTGCCGAAGTCTCCCTTATCGACAGGCGTCGTCGTCGACCACGGCATTAATTAGGGTTCTGGATCCAATACTCCAAGCGAGACTGGACCTGCCATCTGCCTTCAAGCCCGCAAGCCTCAAGCCCGCACGCCGAAAAGCCTCAATAAGCGAAAGGTACCTGTCGTCGGACGTTCAATTTCCACGAGGTCGTCGCTTGGCGGGCAAGGCTTAGCCGAATCGGAGCAGCGCTAACCGATTTCCGCATTAGGGTTCTGTTGTGGTGCCCACTTGGCGGCGCCGCCGTTCATTTCAGGTACGGAGTCTGGAACGGCCTGCGAACAGAGTCCGTGAGGGTTAAGCCATATCGTGTGTTGTCGTCTGCGCCAGCCTGACTGTACTTTTTCCCACGCTTGCGGGCCCCACGGCATGATGGATAGGGAGAGGGAGAACTTGGTTAGGGTTGAAGGTTTGTGGAGGATAGTAGATATATTGGTCTGCGTCCTGGACGGTTGTGGGCGTTTTGTTTTTGGGTTGCGTTTCTTGTCTCTCGTTTGCTTCGACGTTCGACTGATCGGTGGACTTGTTCTTGACCTTGGGTTTGACGGTAATCACATAAGTCTGGCAAGATGAGGGGGCTTTTGGCTGCTCTTGCGGTTTCTTTGGCCGTCGCCGATGCTCATCGCACCAGGCGGTGTCGGAAGAGGCCGTCTTCTCTCATATCAGGTACTTCGACGGCATTCACCATTCCTTACTCGACGACAAGTCTTGGAGTGAGTACGTCTGCAAGCACGGTATTGACAGTCTCCTCGAGCGCCGAGCCTTCGGTTTCGTCGTCCACACAGGACTATTCATTCGCTTCGTCTTCTTCAACTGTTTCCTTCTCGTCATCGATTGAAAGCCCTACTCCGGCGACGTCGTCTACGTCTGTAGAGATTCAGCCCTCGTCCTCGACCAGTGAGGGGATCCCGACGTCAAGTGGTCCTGCTGAGTCGCCGTCTTCCTCGTCGGAGGCTGCTTCGCCCTCGGGCACTTACACTCCTTCTGAAACGCCTTCTTCTTCTTCTTTGTCGTCGTCGTCATCGTCGTCGGTTGAGGAGACTCCCTCGTCGACTCCTGGGTCGACTTCTGAGAGCTCGTCGGAGACGCCTACCCCGACGCCCACGCCCACGCCTGAGCCTACACCTACACCAAGCCCGGAGCCTAGTTCTGAGAGCTCGTCGGAGACGCCCACGCCTACACCTGAGCCTACGCCGGAACCTACTCCGACCCCTGAGCCTACTCCTACACCCTCTCCAGAGCCAACTTTGGAGAGCTCGTCGGAGACGCCCACGCCTACTCCGACTCCAAGTCCGGAGCCTAGTTCAGAGACCCCGACACCCACTCCTGAGCCTACGCCTGAACCTACTCCAGAGCCAACACCGGAGCCTACCCCGACTCCTGAGCCATCGTCTGAGAGCCCCTCGGAGACACCGACTCCTACACCGGAGCCTACTCCAACTCCAAGCCCCGAGCCTAGTTCAGAGACCCCGACACCCACTCCTGAGCCTACGCCTGAACCTACTCCAGAGCCTACTCCAGAGCCCAGTTCAGAGACTCCGACACCCACTCCTGAGCCCACTCCAGAGCCTACTCCAACTCCTGAGCTAACCTCAGAGAGCTCGTCGGAGACACCAACGCCCACTCCAGAGCCTACTCCAACTCCAAGCCCGGAGCCTAGTTCAGAGACACCGACCCCTACGCCGGAGCCTACACCTGAGCCTACTCCCGAGCCTACTCCAGAACCCAGTTCAGAGACACCAACACCCACTCCTGAGCCCACGCCTGAACCTACTCCAGAACCCAGTTCAGAGACACCCACTCCAACACCAGAACCAAGTTCAGAGACCCCAACGCCTACGCCTGAGCCCACGCCTGAACCTACTCCGGAACC
>NW_022985568.1:417545-598832 GCF_010093815.1 Pseudovirgaria hyperparasitica
ACTCCAACACCAGAACCAAGTTCAGAGACCCCAACGCCTACGCCTGAGCCCACGCCTGAACCTACTCCGGAACCCAGTTCAGAGACACCCACTCCGACTCCTGAACCTACACCTGAGCCTACTCCAGAACCTAGTTCCGAGACTCCAACTCCAACTCCAGAGCCTACTCCAGAACCCAGCTCAGAGACACCGACTCCTACCCCTACTCCAGAGCCTACCCCGGAGCCTAGTTCAGAGACCCCAACACCCACGCCGGAGTCAAGTTCAGAGACCCCGACTCCGACTCCTGAGCCTACACCTGAGCCTACTCCAGAACCCAGTTCAGAGACACCCACTCCGACACCAGAACCAACTTCAGAGACACCCACTCCGACTCCAACTCCAGAGCCAACTTCTGAGACTCCCACTCCTACTCCAACTCCAGAGCCAACTTCTGAGACACCTACTCCCACACCAACTCCAGAGCCAACTTCTGAGACTCCTACTCCGACTCCAGAGCCTACCTCAGAGACACCCACTCCGACTCCGACTCCAGAGCCGACTTCAGAGACTCCCACTCCCACACCGACTCCAGAGCCTACCTCAGAGACCCCAACGCCTACGCCAACGCCTACCCCGACGTACACTCCCCTTCCACCTGGCGTCAACGTAATCAGGAATGCTGGATTCGAAGACATCACTGCCGTAGGTGTCAACGGCAGAATGGCAAACTGGCAGTTCACGGGCCGTGTCTACCCTAACCGCCTAACGCAGGCGTCCCACAGCGGGCAATGTTACGCGTAAGTCTTACCACTCAGAACCCCATCCACAAGCTCAACCCCTCTAACCAACATCCGCAGTATCATGTCCTACGTGGCCAGCTCCAACACGCCATTGACACTGTTCCAGTCGGTCACCGGATTCGACACAACGCGTCCATACATCATCTCCTTCTACCTGAATCTCTACAGCCTCAGTCAAGCTCGTTCTTGCACGCTGAAGGTCCTGTTCGGCGATGTCGAGGTCTATACGAGGGTTCTCACCGCTGCCGATGGCCCGCGGGTGCAGAACTGGAAGGGTCCGGAGACGACTGTGCCAGTGATCCCGACGTCGCCAGACCAGACTGTCAAGTTCGCATACGATTGTATTCCAACTGGCACCGGGAGCGCCTCTAGTGCGCTCTTCTTGGACGATGTGTCCATGGCTTCTATTTAAGTGCGCTTTTATGGCAGCTCTGCGCTGGTTCGAGGAATGTGTTAGTAGATTGATAGATATAATAAAAATAATACAAAGAAATTATTGTCACCGATGTCGAAGGGCTTCCTTGTGAATCAACCTTGTTTGATAGTTCCAGGGATGGACAGAGGGCGTTGTTGTCGCCTCGGAAAGCGTCAGATTGAGAAGATTATGATATTATGATACAAAGTCCGTTGCGTAACTATTGTGCCAAGCCACTAACCACATCGGCAACTGATCTACCCGCAAGCTCCACCCGCGGACTATGACATGGTCCAAGCTCGCAAACTGTCAGGGGAAGCTCAAGCATCTTTGAGGTCCTGGCTTATCACTCACTTTCTCCCATACACACATCCAACCCGCCCTCACACCACCAGCCCTCATCCAATCCATCATAACCACAATTGCCTCACCCAACCGTCTCGGCCTTACTCCCACATCAGCCAATGCCACCCCTCGAGCCCTCCCCTTGAACCACACCCCAAACCCAAGTCCGCCATGGCCGAGAGCTACGAGCTCCGCGGCAAATACCACCGCGTCGACAAAGAAGAAGACACACCGCGATCCTCCCGCGAGGCCGCCGCCGGCGCCGACGACTACGACCACTACTCCGACGGCTCAGACCTCGACGACTTCGACCCTCTGATCGACGAGCACAAGCGCACCACCAGCACCACACGGCCCACATCCTCGCGCGGGCGACGGGATGCCAACAGCAGCAACAACAATGCACGCGAGCTGTTCACGCCGCGGCGCTCAGCATGGCGGCGATGGCTCGTGCCGGGGCGCATGTGCTGCTTCGTGACGCTGCTGTTCGTGGGGGCGGCAGTGCTGGTCATAACGGCGGGCGGGATCTGGGCGTGGAAGGTGGCGCCGGCGCATGGGCAGAGTGAGGCGTGGTATCCGAGTCCGGCGGGGGGCACGGTGGAGGCGTGGGCGGACAGCTACGCGAAGGCGGCGGAGCTGGTGCGGCAGATGACGGTTGTGGAGAAGGTGAATGTGACGACGGGGGTGGGGTGGATGATGGGCATGTGTGTTGGGAATACGGGGGCGGTGCCGCGGTTGGGGTTTGGTAGTCTTTGCTTGCAGGATGGGCCGTTGGGCGTGCGGTATACGGAGAATGTGACTGCGTTTCCGGCGGGGGTTACGGTTGGGGCGACGTGGGATAAGAGCTTGTTTTATAATCGGGGCAGGCTGCATGCTATTGAGGCTAAGGCGAAGGGTGTCAATGTCCTTCTTGGGCCGTCGATGGGGCCGCTTGGGAGAGCGCCGGGTGGAGGGAGGAATTGGGAAGGCTTTGGTGCGGATCCTGTTCTGCAGGGTATTGCTGCGAGGGAGACGATTCGCGGCATTCAGGAGCAGGGTATCATTGCGACAGCAAAGCACTGTAAGGCTCTCCAGTTGTGGAATTGACATATCGCAGCGTGCTAACAGGTGTGGACAGGGGTCGGTAACGAACAAGAACATTTCCGCCAGTCCTGGGAATGGGGCACGCCCAACGCCATCTCTTCAAACTTCGACGACCGTGCCTTGCACGAACTGTATGCCTGGCCATTCGCAGAGAGTGTTCGCGCTGGTGTGGGCTCGGTGATGTGCGCCTACAACCAGGTCAACAACTCCTATGCATGCCAGAACAGCAAACTCATGAACGGCGTGCTGAAGGACGAGCTTGGCTTCCAAGGCTTTGTGCAATCAGACTGGCTGGCACAGCGCAGTGGAGTCGCCAGTGCTCTTGCTGGGCTTGACATGTCCATGCCTGGCGATGGACTCCGATGGACGGATGGCAAGCCGCTATGGGGCGGTAAGCTCACGCAGGCTGTTCTCAACGGGAGTGTGCCTACCAGCAGACTCGACGATATGGTGACACGCATCGTAGCAGCATGGTATCAGATGGGCCAGGACAATCAGGACAAGTGGCCGCAACCACCCGAAGGCGGCCCCAACTTCTCTTCGTGGACAAACGAAGAAACAGGCAAGATACATCCGGGCAGCGATGACGAGACGACCGCCGTAGTCAACAAATTTGTCAACGCCCAGAAAGTGGATGACCCCGTTGGGAATACACACGGTCAGCTTGCACGTCAGGTTGCTGCTGCGGGCCATGTTGTCCTTAAGAATGAGGATGATATCCTTCCCCTCCCACGCAAGGGGTGGAATGGCGACGACGTCGACGAGGGGGTGAAATCTCGCGTCGGCATTTTTGGTGAAGATGCTCGTGTCAACGCGAATGGACCGAACAGCTGCAACGACCGTGGCTGTAACGAAGGAACTCTTGCTCAGGGGTGGGGCTCAGGGACTGTCGAGTTTCCCTATCTGAGCGATCCGTTGTCTGCCATACGAGACGCCTTTGACGAAGACACCGTCTACGTGACTAACTGGCCCAAGAACGAGCTGCCGAAGAAGGAGCGACAGATTGTCGAGGACCAGGATGTGTGTATCGTCTTTGCCAACGCCGACGCTGGCGAGGGCTTCATCAAGGCCAACGGAATCGCCGCCGACCGAACGGACCTGCGCCTTCAGAAAGGTGGTGACCAACTAATCAAGGAAGTGTCGGCAAGCTGCGGCAAAGGCGCCGGAAAGACAATTGTCGTCATCCACGCCGTCGGCCCGGTCATCATGGAAGACTGGATCGACCTGCCCGGCATCTCGGCTGTAGTTATGGCACACCTCCCCGGCCAAGAATCCGGAAACGCTCTCGTCGACATCCTCTTCGGCGACGTCGCCCCCTCTGGTCGCCTCCCCTACACCATCGCCAAATCACTCGACGACTACGGCCCAGGCGCCCAGATCCTTACCTTCCCCAACCACCCAGTTCCACAACAGAACTTCACCGAGGGCCTCTACATCGACTACCGCTACCTTGATAAACATGACATCGCCCCGCGCTTCGAGTTCGGCTTCGGCCTCTCCTACACCACCTTCACCCTCAACAACCTCCTGATCGCACCCCAAGGGTCCCGCGGCCTCCTCCCCGCTCCTCGCCCAGACGCCCTCGCCCCCCCTCATTTTGACACCACCCTGCCCAGCCCGTCAGAAGCCCAGTTTCCAACTGGCTGGCGCAGACTCAAGAAATACATCTACCCCTACCTCTCCCCCTCCGACACCATCGACACATCCCCCTACCCCTACCCAGACGGCTACAGGACAATCCACACACCCTCGCCCGCCGGCGGCGCCCAGGGCGGCAACCCAGATCTCTACACCGTGGTAGCCAAGGTCTCCCTCACCGTCACCAACGCCGGGCCCCGCGACGGCTCCACAATCGTCCAGCTGTACATTACCTACCCGCCCGACTACGCCGACGACGAGACGGGCGAGCCCGTGGATTTCCCCGTCCGCGTGCTGCGCGCGTTTGAGAAGGTGCGGGTCAGTAAAGGGGGCCGCACGGGCGTGCACATGGAGTTGACGCGTAAGGATCTGAGCTATTGGTGTGTGCGGCGGCAGAATTGGGTGTTGCCGCAGGGCGAGTTTGGGGTTGAGGTTGGGTTTTCGAGTCGTGATTTGCCGGTTAAGGGGGTGCTTTGAGGGGTTTGTGTGTGTGTGTGTGTGGGACGGGGGTGGGATGGATTTACTTCGTGTTATATGTATGTGTTTATGTGTGTGTTCTGTATGGTAGGGTGTGTCATGCGGCTGGTGTAAAAACTTGTTGTAGAATGGAATAGACGTAGACAGAGGCATTGTTTGTAGGTGGTGGATTTGGTTGTACATAGGGTTCTATGAACATGTATCACGTATTCGTTCGTCTGATATTCTATCTATTCCTCTTATGTCTGGGAAAGGGGGAGATGCATATCGTGCATGCGAAGGAAGTCACGCTCTATGCGCACATCTTCTAATGTATTCACCCATGGCCTAACATAGAGGGGGACATCCCATGTACTTAAACGCCGTCCCTACCACGTCTCCGGCCCAAACCGCTCCCCAGGCTTGACAAGTTTCGTGATAGCGCGATACGTCGCGTCCTGCACACACACACACAAAGTCAGCACAATGCATCTCCACACCACAATCATGAAAAAAGGAACAAAACCAACCTTCGTCCGCATCACCCCCTCATTCCCCCACCACCGCGGCCCACCCACACCCGACAAATCCACCGCGCAAAACACCACCACCGTCCCCAGCACAAGCCCGCAATCCAGCGCCGCGGCAGTAACATAATTATACGTATGCCACCACCCGCGCACCCTGCTCCGCAAGAACGCATTGAAGAACAAGCCGACGAGCGCCCAGGCGAAGAACGAGAGCGGCGTGGCAGGCGGCAGCCAGGCCATTGCGCCGAGCATGACGGGCGCGTTGAGAACATGGAGATGGCGCGTATATCTAGCCAGGAAGGCGGGCGTGTGGTGGGCGAGGACGTAGAAAGCGATGGGCAGCAGGGCGCCGAGGAGCCAGTAGTAGTGTACTGCGGTGTATATTGCGGACTGGGAGGAGCCGAACATGCGGGTGGGCCCGACGAGGCCCCAGACGATGCTGTTGGTGTAGAAGGCGGTGCCTTGCGGGCAGGAGAAGCGGGATTTCTGGGTGGGCGTGCAGACGGCTGGGATGTTTGCTAGGGACCAGTTTGTGACTGCCAGCTGGACGAGCGCAGCCCAGGCGGTGGCGACGACCTGGGCGGCAAAGGTGGTGCGGGGCGGGAGCTTCATGTAGTGGCCTAGTTTGAGGTCTGCGGAGAACTTGTTTGCGCGGGCGAGGGTGATGGTGGCGTAGACCTTGAAGATGATGACGGCGACGGGGCGGCCGGGCAGGGCGTGGCCGGCGATGAAGGAGCCGAGGACGTTGAGGGTGAGGACGATGTTTGAGGTGGCGGAGAGCATGGAGGAGGGGATGGTCCAGAGGATGCTGAGGGCGTTGCTGGCGAGGAAGGCCCACCAGGGGGTGTGGGTGTCGAAGGCGAGGCAGAGGGCGAGGCCGGCGGCGAGGGCGGCGGCGAAGATGGCGGCGTACCACCCGTCTGGGACTTCGGGGTACTTGAGCATCATGCGGAGGTGGATGTCTGGGTCCTGGGCGCGGGCGGTGCGGAGGCGGTAGCGGAGTTCGCGGCCGTGGTAGAGGGCGGTGTGGACGAGGACGGCGGTGAGGGCGGCGAAGGAGAGGCCGTAGGAGATGACGAAGGTGGGGGAGAGGAAGAGCGGGGAGTAGGCCTTGTAGGCGGCCTCGTTGAAGGTGAAGTTGGGGCCGAGGATGCGGGAGACGTTGTAGCGGTGTTGGGTGTTGTCGAAGGTTAGGGGGGTGTTGAGGGGCAGGTAGTCGGCGTACCAGTGGCCGGTGTAGAGGATGCCGATGACGGTGATGCAGACGAAGATGATGAGGCCGACGAGGGTGTTGATGTGGGCGAATGTGGGCGCGAGGAGGGGGTCCTGGAGATAGGCTGTGACATATGTCCAGTCGAAGGTCAGGGGGATCAGGGAGAGACCGGTGTGGCCGCCGAAGAGCTGGTTGACGACGACGTTGTCGGGCTTGATCCACGCGGCGAAGCAGAAGACGGAGAGGCCCTGCCATAGTACGCCGGGGATCCAGTAGTAGATGAAGGACGCACATCCGAGATACACGAACCATCTGTAGCGCGATATCTTCCATCCGTTTGTCTCGCTCACGTCTGGTTTCCTCTTGTCGTGGAGGGCATAGAACAGCGAGGTATTGGCGAATTGGCCGGGCCATATCATGGCAGCCGGCCAGACCAGGAAGCGTCGGAAGAAGCCTGCAAACGAGAAACCGAGCAGTTGACTGCTGAGGATGAACAGCAGACCGAACCCCCAGCCGAAGTCGATATTGTACAAGCTCTTCGCCTGGAGCGCGATCAGGGCGTCGGTGGCATAGGCATTGTCGATGCAGACAGCGGACATGATCTGGGACTTGTCAGGGGCAGTACCGATGCTGATCTGCGCATTGCTCACCGTGATAACAGTATGCTCCTTGATGTTGAAGGGGCCCGGATTCAGTGTCCATTTCTGGCCAAAGGTAGTGAATTCGCGCTCAGGAAGCACGCGTGCCAAAAAGCACCCAATTGGATAGACGACTCTATATCCCGATTAGCGAAGATCCCTCCCGCATTTCCTATCCGTGCGAAGACTTGCAGTTGGACCACGATGGACGGAAAATTGATAGCAGGTTGCCTAGCGCGCGCACGCGAGTCAGCTCGATCCGCAATCCGGTCGCATACACATGCGATATCACGTCGACACCCACCTCATGCTCAAGAACATGTTGACACCGCTCGCCACCGTCACAAAGAACAGCCCGAGCACCCACGCCCGAATCGTACTCGCCGGCTCGCCATCATCCACAGCCCGGACGGCAGCCCGCACCTCCGCGTACGGCGAATCCTCCATAAACTCCCTGTCCACGCCCAGGATCGTCTCCGGATCGTCCGAGTTGGCCGCCTCGATCAGCGTCTCGATCTTCTCCTTGTCGAGGTTGGGGTCGTGGGCGTGCGTCTTGACGAACTGCTGCAACTCCTCCCTCGCCCGGTCGACAGCGGGCGCACTGCTACTGTTGCCGCCGCTGATGCCATCGATGTCGGCCTTGTTCGCGCCCGTCGAGGTGGACGTGTCGGTATCGGAGGAGGCCTTGGTGGTGCTGGGCTCGATGCTGGTGCTCTCGCGTGTGGCGGGCCGTGGATTGCGAAAGCGAGCCAGCATGTTTGATGCTGACGAAGGAGTTGGAAGAGGCTCGTCAACGAGCCACAACGCACGGCATCCGTTGGGGGGGATGGTTATAACATGATATGAGGGGTACAACGGCGATTATCTAGTTGACTCCCATGATGCTAGCAAAGGCTTGTTAGGTCGTTGCTGTGCCGCACACGGTCCGTGGATCTAGTCGGGTGGGCTTGTGCTTGTGCTTGTGCTTGTTCATGGAATCATGGTGTCTCGGGCGGGGAGGGGGGTCCGGAGAGAGAGAGAGGAGGAGAAAATATGGATACAAATAGGAATAGGAGTGGGGATAGGGATAGGGACTGGCCGAGCAGAGATCTTTTCCCGTTTCGACGTCTCCCGTCTTTGGGCGAGGCTGAAAAGCCGAACCAACATATCCGTCCATCGCTTGAAACAAGTCAGTCATGTCAAGTAATTACAAGCACGAGCACAAAGCACAACTCACAACTTGGGACGGGTGTGGGGTTGTCGTAAGCTCCAACACCAACTACACACTCAACCTCTAGTATACAGAAAACAGGCCATTCCATCAACGTCGCACAAGCAAAATGTACTCACTTCCCCGCCCAACTCTCCACATTCTACACCATATAATACATTCTCATCACATTCCCACTCTCCATCACAGCCAGCACCTCGTTCTCGCCCTCGCCGTTCCCAACCGCGGCTGCTGCGGTCCGCTGACGGACCTCTGGCGCTAACCTTGGGGCTAGAATGCTCCCACCCACGCTTAATCCAACCAATGACTCGACTGCAGTGTGACACAACTATACCCGGTACTGTGGTAATATCTCAAGACTCAAGTCAAACCATCAAACGCCGCATCCTCGCTGTAGTCGGTTATGCACGCACATGTACGGCGAGCCCTATAAAGCTATAGCAATCCCGTCTTCGTCTGCAACGTCGATCTAATCAGCGCGCTGGGGGTTGTCATACAGCAACAACAAACCCTGGCAACCCACCGGGCATGGATGCATATGTCATTGTTCGTATGGTTGATACCTTCGTTTTTCTGGGAATATACATATGTATGTGCTTCCGCGGAAACACAAAGTTATGCTATGCTGTGCTATGCTATGCACCCCTGTCAGGTTTATTTAATTACAAAATACATGTTAATTAGGGTGTTTTCAGTAAAGTAAGTACACACTCGATCGATCACCACAGCTCGGGGCCTCGGGCTAGTAATTACCCCGGGACTTGGGGTGGTACTGTAGCCCCCTCCCCCCAAAATGCTTACAACCCTGGCTAGCTATCAACAGATAAAATTGGAATACTGCAAGCCAATCGGGCTATTCTATCTATCTGTCTGGTGTTGTAGTGTTGTAGCTCTCCCTGTCACCCTTGATCCATCCGTCCATCACTCTAGCTACCTACTGTTGTAGCTACCTAAGCATACAGGTACATATGCATACAATATACAGACATACATAACATGTATGCAGAGCAGACGATCCATGCAGAGCAGAGTGATAAACTACCCTAGCACCCCAGCCTAGGCCGGATAGGCATACCTTTTTTGAGGATGGACCAGACGGCGTAGTGCTAGTTGGCATGTTGTGGTGTGAGAAGACGGTTGTTGAGCAGCAGCAGGGGGCAGGGCAGGGCAGGGCAGGGCAATGCAGGGCAGTTACCTGGCGCTTAATACCGGCAGATCCATCCATCCAGCCAGCCCTATGTTGTGATACTCGTGTGTGACTGTGTTGTCTTTTAGCATCGGTGGTGAGCAGTCCGGCACTTCTATCTGGGTAAAAAGTTTGCCAACAGGAGACTGGAGAAGAATAGACAGACTGAGTAATTACATCGACTGTCGTTTAGACGGCTCTATACATATATCGTACAGACTGGATTATGTGGGTATAGTCTACAGGTACATATATATACATACGCGCGTGTGTTGGGGGGTATCAAATCATGCATCAGGGATCCTCCGGCCAGCTCTCCTCGCACTCGCATCCACAGCCCATCTTACACATTGCCGCCTCGTCTTCCTCGTCGTAATCGGCCAGACACGCAATGTGAGCAATGTGCCCGCATGTCTCGCAGATACTGTACAGTCGCTCCACCTTCATCAAGCACGTATTGCAGTACGGGAAACTCGCTTCGTCGCCCTCTGTGTCCTTGAACACCACCGTATCCGTGTCTACGTCGTGACCATCCTCCGTTGTTGTTGCTGTGTTCGTCGTCGTTGTTGTTGCCGTCGTTCTTGTCGCCGTCACCGTGACCGCCGGAGTCAGAGTCACCGTCAGATTGGAGGCAAGTCCAGAATACTGAACTGATTCCAGTTCCTCATCGCTGAGCATGTCCTCTGACGAGCTCGTCGGCACAAAAGCGCTCGCTTCGGGGTTGAACCGGAACTTCTTTGGACTGAACGTACCGGTGCCCTGAAGCGGTGTCAGTCTGCCGTCACTCCGCGAGCTGCGCAGCCCGTTGATCCCATTCACTCTCGGTGCCATTGTGTGCTTTTTGCCGACCTCAAACTGCAACGATGTTGGCTCCTCGGGCTCCCAGTACGAGTGCAGACCGTTGAATTTGAGAACCTCGCTGCGTGCGACTGGCAGGCCCCACAGCAGGAGCTGGTTGGCGTACTGCTCGCGGTAGTGCACCAGCTTCCATGTCTCCACACGACCGAGCAGTGACGACGACACGCACGCTTCATCATCGAATTGATCTTGGTTCTTGAGTGTGACGCGGATGGCCGAGCTCGAGTTTGCCGCTGCTGTCGACGGCGAATCACCCGATTCCGAAGGCGCAACCTCGTCCTCGTCTCCAGAAAGCTCATCGACCTCATCAACAGTCCCCGACTCGTGCAAATATGGAAAGTACGGACGGCGTTTCTGGCTCGAGCGCTGCGTAGTATTGGAGCTAGAGCTGTAGAAGGTCGTTGAGCCCCAGGTAACGCTGTTGGGAGCCGATGTGGAAAGCTCGGCATCGGCTGTACGAGACTTGCCGGGAGGAGGGGATGCGGACGTCAAGTTTCGGAATGGCGACACAAATGCACTGGCTAGGTAAGCATTTGACCTCCGAGGAAACGGATGCTCTGGAGAAGTCGAGAAAGAGGCGTTGCCGCTGGATTTGAACGTGCTGGTACGTGAGAGCACTGGGGGAGTCACGTTTGTGGAGAATGGAATCAACGGATCTGACAATGGCGTGCTGCCCCAGGGCCCGTTCGAAGACGCTGTAGAGCCATACACATCAAGGTTGGGCGGCTTGTGGAATTTGTCGATCCACTGGGCGACGCTTTTTGAGGATTTGCGACGAGATTGGGTCGTAGGTGTTGACGGTGTCGACGGGCCTGATGGTTGGTAGAGACTCCAAGCGCTATCGTGGGATGAGAAATAGTCCAGGGAGAAAGCTGGCGCTTGCATTGACATTGGTAGTTCGTGGAATTCGGGCTTCCGTAAAGCATGCGGTACGCCCTCTCTTGCAGCCGGCTCTGAGAATACACAAGAAAGCATGGCCAACATCTGTATATCAGCCAGTCGTTCATAGTAATCGAAGAGAGCCGGTATCAGCCAGGATGATGCCAGCGGATGATGGCCCCATTTGACTCGCCCTTTAAGCGTTGGATTGAGAACAGACTCGGCTTCGTCGAAGGCGAGATCAAGACCACTGTCCTTGCGTTTGATGCGTACCATAGCTCGACGTGCGACCACCAGGATAGGTTCCGGGCGATAGAATTGTGGTAGCACTTCTAAAGGAACGTTATTCGCTAATATCAAACTGATCAGTGTCCAGATATCAGCCAGATCATGAAAGCCATGTGATTTTGCGACTTCAGCGTTGTGCTTGCACACCGAAGGGCCATCTCCACACATCTCATACTCTCGTGCCAGTTCCTTCCGCGATGGGAGTAGATCAGACAGATCGTGAGAGGTAATGACTGAACTCTGCTTCAGGGTTGATGTTTTTGGACCGTAGTCGACGCTGGAATGTTGCGATGTTTTGTTGAAGCGAAGCCCATTCCCTTGCCACGCGGCAGGAGCAGGGAACTGACCCGCTATGCCACCCAGATTGGTAGAGCTGTAATCGGAGCTGCTCGAAGAGGCTGTCTCCCAGTCGCTGTCGTCCTCCTCTACATCTTCATCTTGTAGGGAGTATTTCTTGTCTAGCATAGGCGAGCCCGTCTTAAGTCTTCCAAGAGTATCGAATAATCTTGGAGCTTTCGATCTGTCCCCGTGGCGCAGCATGCTTCCAAATATGGGCTTGGGCTCTGGCTTCGGAGGATGGATGTGTAGAAGACGTCCGTCTCGAGTCCATCTCGCACTGTTAGTCCTGGGAATCGGCACGTTGGCGTTGGCATTTTTCATGCCGGACACGTCTGTTCCACTCATGTCGAGATCTCCTCGGGTCTTGAAGTCGTCACCTAGAGGTTCCTCCTCGTCACTGGAACTCTCATCCAATGTGAGACCAGTTTGAGTATCGTTGTCCTCCGAGAAATAGCTGATGCTCTCTTCCAGGTCACGCTCACCTAGCAGGTAACTTATAATTGCTTCCAGAGATCCCTTTTTCCTTGTCCTATACAGCTCAACAATTGAGTGAATCTCATCGTCCAGCTTTGCAATTGTCTCGTCACTGATCGCTGAGGTTGTCTTTTCCAGTTTGTAATCTGGCGCTGCATCCCGCGGATAGTTTGGAGGGAATCGCATAGTAATCCTCACAAACGCTGGCTTGCCTTCGGGCCCCCATGGACCATTCAAGTAGACCGTTGCTGCGCGTCGCGATATGTCGGCCACTTCGAATGACACTTTCTTGAATTTACTGCCCACATGGGTGATCTCGTCTCCCAAGTTCTCGGTTGGGTCAAACTTAGATCCCGCTGACTGTGGCGTCTTTGGCCGGTTGCCATACTTGGATGGAAGAGCCGTATCGCGCTTTCCCATTCTAACTCCTTTCATCCAATTAATGACATTCGGTGCTCTCAAAGTGCGGTTCATCATTTGCATGCCGGATCCACCGCCAGGAAGTGGGAATGATACCGATGGCAAGACCTGTGCGTTCATATACGACGAGTATTGCTCATTAGCGTTCGCCGATTTAGGGTGGAACAACGCCGTCAAATGGCTCTTTGGTTGGACCGTAGCGTCTTCAGATTCTGAGCGCTGCAGTATGGGCCTACGGATTGACTCTGTGGCAAAAGTGCGATATGCAGCGTTCTTACGGGTCTGACGAATGTTATCATCTGTTTTTCGTCCTTTCTCGTAGCCAATGCTCTTCAGGATCTCTGGTTCCATTTTATGCAATTGTAGATTGCGGTCACGCCCCCAGGACACAAGTTGAAACTCGCGATTGTCGATTCTTTCGACCTCGTCAAACTCTCCCCTTGTGCGCCATAAGAACTCTTTGATATTGTCTTCGTGTCCAGAAAAGGAATGCACGGGCTCAATCTTGGTACTGTTAGGTTGCATACTTTCAGTTCGGAGGTCGTACATGTGAAGCTCCGTACTTCCACGTTGCGGCATGGCAAGGAAGCCCGAACCAAATGGCGTATGGCGGGCTCTCCACACAGGATACGGTGTATGAATGATACGTTCGGCTTCTGGGTTGTCCCCTGGGCCGCAGAGAGAGTAATCCCAAACCTTTATGGTCTTGTCCAGGCCACATGTGAGGATACCAGTTGGGCTAGCTCGGTTCCAATCAATGCCATACACTTTCGTGGCGTGCGCACAAATCTTCTTTAGGGGTTCTGCGCCCTTCCTTCGATCCCATATATGCAAATATTGGCCGTGGGAGGAAGCCACGATGTTTGGATCTTGCCTGTTCCATTTCACCTGCGTTGCGCCAGAGTCCCAGGCTGCGAACTTGGCGACCGCGCCGATTGATGAGCCCTTGCCGTCGAAAGACAGAACCGCATTCTGACGTTGTCGTAGATCCCAACATATGACAAAACTGTCCACACCGCATGTAGCCAGGAGATCCTGGTGATGAGCAGAGAAGTTGATGTCCGTTATCGCCCCATTGTGCGCGCGCAGGACATGCTCGATGGGTATGTTCGGGCCTGAGAGCGCAAGGTTCCAGACAATCGCTTTCTGGTTAGATGTGCTAACAATCCAAGTATCTCTTGAGGCAAACGGACTCCACTGGACATCTGCCACTTCCCAGTGCGAACGGTTAACGATGTAGCGAGGCGGTTGGTAAGGTGAGTCGAGGTCAATAATGTACAGGCCGCCCTTGGAGGCTAGAACGACATCTCGACCGCTCGGGGAGATTGATGCCGCTCCGACATCTTCAGGGACACTGATAGAGACGTCGCGCTCGAACGTAGGGCTATCGAAAGGTGAGCTCAGGGTGCTGCCAGAGCTGCTTCTGCGGTCTCCTGCCATCGCATGGTGAGATTGGGGATTGATGCTCTCTGCGGGTAAGATTAGCGAGGCCGCGCCATCATCGAAGAGCCGACCACTGATGTACCTGGACAGTATGTGTTTCTTTAGTCCTTGGGATTCAGTTCCTTCGCAATTCCTTCCAGGAACGCGCGAGAGTGCGTACAGAGGATGTAGAGGGAGCGCACGGCGCGGAGCCTAGAAGCTCGCGAGCATGGGGCGTTAGTGCAGATTAGGGCCCTAGGACCAGGTAGCAAAGCAAGGATGGCTACGCTTATATCTACATCCTAGGATATAGATAGATAGATATAGATACAGCATAGAGAGACTATATAAGCAATAAGAATGCCATCTACATGCATCGGCGCAGAATAACTATAAACTTATAGACAAGCACGCATTTCGAGTTTTGTGCAGAGGTCGAGGCGAAACAAAGCACACGCCGTAGACCAGCATAGGTATGATTATCTCACTAAAAACATGCTTGAGATGATCATCCAAGATATTGATAATCGAAGCTGTTATATGGAATAGCAATACTTCACCACATATGTCGTGCAGTAAGGGGATTAGAGAGCGATCTCCCCAGGTGTGGCTGGCTCGTGGGGTCAGTGGATTCACGTGGGGGTGGCGGGCTCAGCTTAGACTTTCTGGTGCTTTCGCTTCATTTGGCATCGGCGGGGTGTGACAGCTTTTCAAGATTCTCGTCATCAAACGTCAAGCCCTCGGACCTAACTTCAGCCTTTCACTCCTCATAGGCACGAGGAGCAAGCCGAGACATACACTCTATCTATACGTTCAATATGGCACTTCCCAAGCGTATCATCAAAGAGACGGAACGTCTTATGGCGGACCCGTGAGTATAGCTTTGGATAGCGTTCCGCTCAAAGTGATGCATGAGGACTAAAACGTTTCTGTAGAGTACAGGGCATCGACGCCGTCCCACACGAAGATAACCTTCGTTATTTCGACGTCAAGATCCACGGTCCCTCCCAGTCGCCATATGAAGGTAAGAATCCCTTGACATCTTGAGGCTGCCAGAGAGATTTACGACGAGAAAGAATGCCACAGCGTCCTGACACAGCATAGGAGGTATCTTCAAGCTTGAGCTATTTCTCCCAGACGACTACCCCATGACCCCACCAAAGATCCGCTTCCTGACCAAGATATACCACCCAAACATTGACAGACTCGGCCGCATCTGCCTCGACGTCTTGAAGAGTGCGTAACAACAATGGACTACCTACCAATCTTTGCAGCAGGGCACTGATGCTCGTTCATCTAGGTAACTGGTCCCCCGCGCTGCAGATCCGCACCATTCTTCTCTCCATACAAGCCCTCCTCGGCGCCCCGAATCCTGACGATCCGCTTGCGAACGACGTCGCACAACGATGGAAGGAAGACCAGAATGCCGCCATAGAGACGGCACGAGAATGGACAAAGCAATACGCAAGCCCATAGTCCTTGCAGAGTAGATGTCACGAGAATACAGGATGGGAGCGGTTCGCGATACGTGGAATGCGATACGAAGCTAAGTTAAGCACAGGATGAACGCCCGCCGTTCAGGTTTTATGGATTACGAGCTAGCACGTACGAGAGCAAGGGGCACGAAAGTCTCTATAGGGCGTCGCGTCAGGCCCAGCTTTGTGGTATACGGTCTCTTTGGGGATTTCTGATAGATGGTTAGCGAATCACTTTTCAATGCACCGCGGATGCCTCGAACAATGAGCAGGTACATCGTGGCTCAATTGTACTCTGCAAAAGTGTCGTCTTCCTCCTACACATTATCAGATTGGCCTTGGCACTGCAAAACTGCCGCGCTTCATCGATGTTGCCTGCTTGCCAAACCTGCTTTGCTCCACGAAGCCAACGGCCCGGCTATAGGTATGTGTGATGAGACCGGCATAGTGTGATGAGACCGGCATAGTAAAGCAGCCAGAAGAAGAGCTGTGAAACCAAACTCGACCCATCTCCAGCGATCGTGTCTTACAGTACACGCCGGCCTACAAAACAACCTGCACTGCTTGACCACCAATAACATCTCAAGAATGCTCAAACGCGTCATGTTTTCATATCTAATCTCGGCTCTCCAATTTATAAGCTGATCCCTAATCTCGTCGCGACCACAGGTTCTGAAGGTGTCTCCGAGTTGCGACTATCTGTAAGATCAATCAGTCAGTCAACAGCGTTGTCTTGGTTTGCAACAAGCGGATAGTTCAGATTCCGTTCCGGTCAAGCTTTTGTAAGCATCGGCACGAGTGGCTTGGGCTTTCAAATCCGTGTTGCGTTTTAGCGCGGACTCTACATCAGGATCGGACATGTCGGAAATCACTAGGATATACAGCTTTCGCTAGCGGCGTTGGATTAGAGTACTGGCGCTGTGGCTAGTAAGCAACTTAAAGTAGTTATGATTGCTCTGATCGTACTAGCGTGTATGTATAGTAGATCGCGCAACCCCCTGTGTCTGTGTAAACATCCGCATGTTGGCTGCCCCTGCATTATTGGCCTCATGATATGTTTGCATAACTTTACGTTGTGTGTAGTGTATGCCCTAAGTAGAATTGATTATGTATGATTTTTTGGGAATGCTCTCATTTTCTTGTCGATCTTGTATATAAAGAAGCAGCTGTGCGCAACTATCGCTCTTTGTTTCGACTGCTGTTCAGACTCACTCACCTCCCTCACTTGCGATTATCCAGTCAGTACATCTATCGTCCGACGAGATATCGATCATATAACCGTGCAGTGTGTCCGTGGATCGAACTCGACTCTGCCGGGTGGAGTTCCGCAAGCATAATTCCAGACACACGAGCACCCACCTCCGTCATCCACCTCATTCCCTCCCCCAATCTTCCCACAGCAGCGAGACCGAACAAACAAACGACACCATGGGCGAAAAGAACATCGTCATCCTAGGCGGCTCCTGGGCCGGCATCAACTCCGCCCACTACTTCCTCAAGAACGTCCTCCCCAAGCTCCCCCAAGACACCACAACATACAAAGTCTTCCTCATCAGCCCATCCAGCAAATACTGGCACCGCGTCGGCGGGCCCCGCGCAATCATCTCCAAGACCGCCCTGCCGCGCGAGAAGCTGATCCAGGACATCCCCTCGCACTTCACGCACTACCCCGACGGCATCTTCACCTTCATCGAGGCCACCGCCACCGCCCTCGACACCGAAGCCAGAACAGTAAACTACCGCCTCACCACCACCACCAGCGCCACCGAAGCAATCCCCTACCACGCCCTCCTCATCGCAACAGGCGTAAGCTCCCGCTTCGCCCCCTTCAACCACCTCGCCGACATCACCGTCCTCGAATCCGCCCTCGACCAAACAAGCGCCAAAATCGCCTCCGCATCCACCATCGTCATCGCCGGCGGCGGCCCCGCGGGCGTCGAAACAGCCGGCGAAATCGCCTCCTTCAAAAACGGCGAACCAGCCTGGTACGCAGGCACAAACACCCACCCCACCGCCAAAATCACCCTCCTCACCTCCGACGCCAAGCTCCTCCCCTTCCTCCGCCCCGCCCTCGCCCAGCGCGCACACCGCTATCTCGCCCGCCTAGGCGTAACAGTCACCTACAACACCCGCGTCGAATCAACCACCGACTCCGCGGCCGGTGATCAGACTATCATCAATCTCTCCTCCGGCGAGCAGATGACCGCGGACCTGTACATCCCTGCGCTAGGCGTCGTGCCGAATACCGCCTTTGCGCCCCCGCACATCCTCACTGCGCAGGGTAAGATCAACAGCGACAAGGCGCTGCGTGTCGTGAGCGCGGGCCCGCGCGTGTATGCCGTCGGCGACGTGGGCGCGCATGTCACGCGCGGCGGCATCATGGCTATCGCGGCGCAGGTCCCTGTTGCTATGACGAATCTGCACCGCGACTTGCTGGCCTGTGCTGCCGCGGACGGGGACGAGAAGACGGGTGTTGTTGCGACGGCCTCGGGCCCGGATCGTGTGTATGAGGAGGATATGCGGGAGAATCAGAGTGTGCCGGTGGGGCGGGGGAAGGCGGTTGGGGCGTTTGGCGGGTGGAGGATGCCGTCGTTTATGCTGTGGCTGGTGAAAGGGAGGGATTATTTGTTGTGGACTGCTGGGATGCAGTTGTCGGGGAAGGCGGCGGGGGAGAGTAAGTGGACGCCGCCGAAGAAGTAGGAGGTGTGGAGAGTGGATGAGTGAAAGGAGGGGGCTGTCGGCGGTAGACGCCGGGATGTGTGTTGAGCGAGTGCTTTGCGGGATGAAGGGTCCCGTGGGTTTTTTTTGTTTTTTCTGGGATTTATGTAAAGCATGTTTTTTCTGAGCCGAGTCCTGTATCTGTTGGTTAGAGTGGGATCGTATAATAGGGTTTATAAAGGGGAGAGCTTGGGTGTGTGTGTTTTGATAAATGAATCCACTTAGCTTGAAGATGGCCTCCTAACTGCTTTGGTCATAGTTCCAGGTTTTTTGTTTGACGCATGAGTCCGTTCTCATTCCAGTCATGCCATCCGTGTACACTCTCTCAACGTCACTAGATCCCTTGAGAATCCTAGACGACACCACCGTCTCAGACTCACCATTAGGGGTACATCAAAAAGCATAGAGGACAGCGAAACAGTCCAATAGATTCTACATAGCATGCATGCATGGTATCCAACAATAGCTCCGAGAGCCCTTGCCTCCCTTCTGCGGAGCGGTCATGAATGTATCTCTACCCACCATCTATGCCTCGCCTACAGTTTCTCCTTGAGCTCCTTCTTCAGCCTCCGCTCGACGGCGTCCATGTACTGGGTGGTGGTGACATAGTCCTTGCGCTCCTTCTTGCCGCAGCTAATAGCCAGGTCCTTGGTCATGATGTTGTCGACGTCCACGGTGTCGATGCAGGCGCGCTCGAGGCTCTCGGCAAAGGCGACGACGTCTGGCGTCTCGTCTAGCTCTCCGCGCTTCGCGAGGCCTCTCGTCCAGGCAAAGATCGAGGCAATGGGGTTGGTGGAGGTTTCGTTGCCCTTCTGGTGCTCGCGGTAGTGGCGCGTGACTGTGCCGTGGGCGGCTTCCGACTCGAACGTCTTGCCGTCAGGGGTAATCAGGACGGAGGTCATGAGACCTAGAGAGCCGTATCCCTGGGCGATGATATCGGACTGGACGTCACCGTCGTAATCTGATGAGGTGTTAGCATCACCAACACGCATGACGTACGGATCTTCGACACTCACTCTTGAGGGCCATGAGGAAACCGCCCTCGCTCTTGATCATTTGTGCGACCATGTCGTCGATCAGGCGGTGCTCGTACCAGATATTGTTGGCCTCAAAGTCCTTCTTGTACTGGTTGTCGTAGATGTCCTGGAAGATGTCCTTGAATCTTCCATCATACGCCTTGAGGATGGTGTTCTTCGTGCTCATGTACATGGGGACCTTCTTATCCAGAGCGAGCTTGAAGCTAGCGTGCGCAAATCCAGCTATCGACTCGGCAGTGTTATACTGGGTCTGAGCTACACCACCTCCCTCGCCGAAATCGAAGACTTTGATGGTCTCTGGCTTGCCACCCTTTGGTGTGAAGGTCATCTCGAGCGTACCGGGTCCATCGATGACGCGGTCCTTAGCCCTGTACTGGTCTCCAAAGGCATGGCGTCCGACGATGATGGGCTTCTTCCAACCGGGCACGAGGCGAGGTATTTTGGGTATCACAATTGGTTCTCGGAAGACAGTGCCACCACTGGTGCATGTCAGTACAGGTATAGCAAACCCAGGTGCGTTGCCTACAGGATGTTTCGGATTGTGCCGTTAGGAGAAAGCCACACTATTGCCCTGCATTAGCGAAGCTCATGAGGCTTAGACATAGCTATACACACTCTTCTTCAGGTGGAATTCCTTCACACGGGCTTCGTCTGGTGTGATTGTAGCGCATTTTACACCCACAGAGTACTTCTTGATTGCCTCCGCAGCATCGTGGGTAACTTGATCCTCCGTCTGGTCTCTGTATTCAAGACCCTGTCCAAGCGTCAGCAATGCGGCTCTTCTCCGTCTTACAGTCAGATCTTACTAGATCGTAGTATTTGAGATCGACATCCAGGTATCTAGCCAACGGGTCAGGTCAGGTTTCGGCTCACGAGCAGTGTTGTGTCGAAGAGATATACTCACGGATGGATGAACTGTAGCATGTGTCAGCTCATGCTCATAGCAAGCCATAGTAGGCCATGGCAAGCCACAGCAAAGTACATACCCTGTCCTTGATGTCCTGCCAGATGATGCGCGTCATCTCATCCCCGTCGAGCTCCACGACGGGGTTCTTGACCTTGATCTTCTTCACAGTCGCCATATTCCGAAACTGTACGAAGCTCAAGCTTCCAGCAGCGTTCACAGAGGAGGAGGAGGGTAAAGCAGCTCGTACGTAGGGTGTTCGGAAGTGCGGAATAGCTCCGGTGGTCTTGCAGGAGGAGATGAAGCGGGCAGCGGTGGCGGAGGAAAGTGGGCGCATAGTGGGAGAAGAGAAGAAGAAGAGCGGTATGGAGGAGTAGTATGAACCCTTAAAAAGAGGCGTGCTGCGACGTCAAACGTTTGCGCACCGGGTGCAAAATCCTTGAGAGAAAATGGATACTACCGGTACCTACACACGGGCGCGCCGGCCGGGTGCGTCAGCGAGGGTGGATACAAGTCATTCTGCTGCCTCTCGGCTTCGATGGATTGGCGGGGCAGCTTCGCCCGAGGTCTAGTAATGCAGCGGGCTATTGATGGCCTGTGTCGGCAGTGGGCATGACGGGAATAAACTCACTAACAGCGTTTCGAGTGCGTAGTAGATTCGTCACTCTTTTGGTGTATATCGTTCGGCCAGCTTCAAGTCTTGAGCATAAGGTTATCGCGGAGAAGATGACAAAAGGTTGTATGTTTGTTTGTTATGCATGTGTGAATGAATATATGTTCCACTTCCCCAGACGTGGACCTTTCTCCGCATTGGCACTCTGCCTTGTACCACCTTCCCGTTCTGCCGGTAAACAACACCGGGGCCGATACTTGCTATCATGCACACTCATGCCGCTTATGCCGTCCTTATACGAGAGTTTATTATGCTGATATCACGAAATTTCCAACATTTTGCTTCAATCTGCTCACTCTGAATACGCAGCTGGTCACAGTAATTGAGTTCGCCTAGCTCTCTCGTTTACTTCACGGTTCCAGTCAAAATAAAGAGCCGGCCGATCCACCGTCTACTGCTTGGAGAGATATCACACTTGCAGCTCCATCAACATATGAAACGACAAATCTACAGTAATCATGCAGTCCGCGTAGGATTGGCCGTGCAAGTGGTGCCAGGTGTTGGCCCGAGAATCGTCGTTGTTGGAGCAGTCCCGCCAATCCTCTCGACCTTCACCAAAGCCGGAATCACGGCGCCAGTCACGAGTCCAAACGGAATGTGCCTAATCACTCTGAGGATGCTCCCGATGGCTCCAGAGTGACTCGAGACCGCAATGAAAGTGCCATCGTCATTCGTGAAGATATCGTCCAATGCCTCCTTCAGACGCTGTGCCCGAGCGGAGTCCGTCTCACGGAGAACTGGTTCCCATAGCTTGTCGTCCTCGGAGAAGCCCTTCTCGATGTGGAATCCGGGGTATGTTTGCTCGATGTAGGTCTTGCTGCTACGTCTGTCACAAGTGTGTCTGCCGATGGCCTCTCGTAATTTCTCTTTGACCACCGGCTTGAACTTCTTGTTGTGAGGCAGGTCCAACCCTTCGTAGGTGATACGCGCCGTCTCAAGGCATCTAGTCAGTGGGCTCGAGTAGTACGAGTCTGGCGCTGGGATGCCAGCATTCTGCAGGGCATTGACCCAAAACGCATGAGCGATATTGGCTTGGTTGATACCGTTTTCCGTCAATCTGGCGTCGGCCCAAGTACTCGTGCCGTTCCCATCCTGTTGGGCCCAGTAACACTATCACCAACGTTAGAAATCATGCATGATAGAAGTCAGCAACCTACGCACATCCCAGGACGGCGTTCCGTAGTAAGTCTCGGCGACATTGTGAAAGCCTTCGCCGTGTCGTCCCATGATCAGAACTT
Organism: Pseudovirgaria hyperparasitica; assembly: GCF_010093815.1. Taxonomy (NCBI): domain Eukaryota; kingdom Fungi; phylum Ascomycota; class Dothideomycetes; order Acrospermales; family Acrospermaceae; genus Pseudovirgaria; species Pseudovirgaria hyperparasitica. Next base: position 439,767 of record NW_022985568.1, read on the forward strand.
TATACTCGACGTTATTGGGGGCTTTCTTGTTCAATGACTTGACATAGTACTCGAATCGCTCCCATTGAGTCTTCTGTGATCCACACTCTTGATCAGTGTCGTAAGTACGGTTGATGAGGCCTAAATTGACCTTCGTCTGGGACTCGTCAGACCAAAAAAACCACTAGAGCTTCATATAGATCATGAATCTTACGTAGTCAAATGTGCTGGAGACTGTCTTTGGATCATCCTGCAGAAAGAACCCTGAGATGGTCGTATAGTCAATATACGAGTCCTTCTCGTGGCCTCCATGTGGCATAGGCGACGGAGAAGCTTCTGTTGTCATACTTTGAAAGGCTGTCAGGGCGAAGAAGAACGCAAGGCTAAGTGATCTGATAGCCATCGCAATATTATGTCAGCGTATCGAACACGTCAGATGCATAAAAGACCTTGAATTTCGGTCACACACCAGAAGGATAAGGGACGTCAATGAAAGCGCAATTTGCGAGAGATGCTGTATATGTAAACGAACCTACGCGATGATCGTAGCGCTTCTTAACCCATGCCGTGCGCGGAGATGTACTCTAGAAACATCGCTCATTCCGTCCCTTCAGTTTCTAGATCGCGATTCGATGAGACCGTTCCCCGGGTTGAGTACAAGCGAACGGCGATGGTGGGCCAATAATAGGGTGCACGTGTTTTACCGAGAGCCTAAGGCCACACTTGACAGCCATCCGTGGATTCGTACAACTTCCCTATAATAGCATGTGGTTTGGGGACTGGTGCGCGGACTTCATACGTCGTTTCTACAGAGCGCTTCTTCGTGCGCGGTCGCATTCGGATCCGCAACGCCTCTGCAACCTAAATATCTACGATCGATACAAAACCTACCAACGCCTGTCAATGCCAATCGACCCACACCTCATAGGCTTGCCTGGGCCTGCTCTCGTTCCACCTCATACATGAAATCGAAGTAGGGCTTATCAAAGTGATGGACCCGCACGTAACCATCTTCCCCTCCACTGCAATATCCCGTTCCTTTGGGGTGCACCGCCACGTAGTTCAATGGACCGAAATGTCCCCTAACGCGTCCAATCTCCTCCATGAAGATCTTGTGGTAAAATCTGGCTTCGAATTTACCCTGTCGAGCACTTGTGGTTGTGACATCCATTGCAGCTTGACCTCCGCCGAGAATTACATAATCCTTCACGGGTGTAATGGCCGCGCTGTTCAGAGGAGTGTCGGTCGTGTACGATTTGAGAACCTCGAGTTCATTTGTTGACACCAGTTTGGCAGTTTTATCTTTCGAAGATGTGATAAAGTAGGTTCGGTCGGGAGCCCATTGCAAGTCCGTAATTTGCATGTCGTCCTCGTGTACTTGAATGTTGTGTAGAATCTCTCCACTCTATGTCACATTGTTAGTAGGTTGCTTAATTCGTGTCCAGCACAGAATAGTACCTTTGCGTCGTATTTTGTCACCGAGCCATCTTCATGCCCTGCTATGATATACTTGGCAAGATAACTGAAGCCCGCGACAGTTGCCTTGCTCTCGTCGCAAACAATCCGTAGACTTTGCTCGTTGGTTTGTTCGCCTTCAGGATCCGGGTTGACGTCAAAGACGTGGATGGCTCCGAGATGTCCGGAACGCTTCTCCATCACAGCGAGAAGCTGCGTTCCGTCTGGAGAGAATTCAACACGCTTGATGGCGGTAGGGAAGTCCCATGTCTTCAGTAATTTCCCGCTCTTAACCTCCCATAGTCTCAGAGTATTGTCGGCGCCTCCGCTGGCAAGTAGCGTAGTCCTCGAGTCGACGTCGACTGTCCAGAGCGCTCCCTGATGCCCATGGTAGGTACCTGGTATATAGTCAGATGTTAAAGTATAAGATGATTTGGGGAATCTCACCCAGGCGTTCACCGTTGGCGGAAAACCATGCGCAAATGACGTGATCCTTCGAGACGGAGAAGATGATGTCTCCATCGGAATTGTATTTTACTTGTGTCAGAGCACGCTCATGCCCGGAAAGTAGTATTGGCCTCATTTTGCTTGGAGTGTGCAGCAGTGGTGAGGGCTTGATGCTCTTTTCATAGCGGGGATGATAATGCCAAGAGTCCGTGCAATTTTGAGTGTGTGCCTGTGGCGCGTGCGCGGTTCGGTGTGGCTTGCGGTCTCCATCATCTCTCACATGCGAATACGTTGTACAGAGTTACGCATGGCTACGGAGGTCAAGGCTTTTCAAGAGAAGAGTGGGAGATTCAACACTGATATAGGATGTGTAGTTGTCATATTCAGTGGTTTCTACAAGCTCATCGTGCGGTTATTATTGCCTGGAAACCTTTGCTCTAGACAATCCCAACTTACGATCGCGATTGGGCGAACCTTTTGAGGACCACTGACACTGGGTCGAAGCGAACAGTTTGTAAATGTGCTGCATAAGTTAAGCCCCAACCAAGTAGGTAGGTTGACAAGGACTCGTCCAGCCATTCCAATTTCGCGTATTCCCATTGAGAATAACTTTCATCTGTGTGTGCCCACGTCCCTCTGCTCCCGGTCAACTACAAGTTTCCATTAGCTGTCCAAAGATGACAAAAAGCTTCTCAGCCTTTCGACGCAATGCGGCCCGGATTCTTTCGTCAGCGTCGCATCTCCTACCAAAAAAGTCCGGGTGGAAAAGATTCCTCTGCGTCTTCAACCACGCATAATCATAGCATCCCGAGGTCCGCAGAAAGGCTTCTACATCGTGCCGACAAACATGAAGACCATCAGACTCTCTTCTCTCTGCGTAGCACGCAGCCAGCCCACAAATCGAAGCGTGACTCGGTAGATAAGGAAAGTCCTTGATACCTCCCTCTTGCAGGATCGCTTTTAGATTGTTCTCCCATGCTGAGAAAGCCACCGCACGTACTGCTGGCGGAGCATGTGTGGCATTCGAAGTCGAGTGTCCAAGACATCGCGCAGGAAAGTAGCCTGTTTTGCCTGTTAAGGTCCTACCAAGATACCAAAGGTTTGAGCTCATTTGCAGAACTTCGATTGTCTCGCCCACGTGCAGGTCTAGCTCCCTTGGTTCCCGTTTCATGTGTCGTCTCTTGATGTAGTAATAGTGGCCAGACAAGCCCTCGCCAGGGTGAGAATTACCGGGATCTGCTTCCTGGTGGTCATAAGACGCGAGCAATTTTTCAGCCTCCTTGATACCTTGAGAGATTCCCATAAACGATTTACCAACCTCAGTGCCACCTTTGGTTCGCGAAATTATGACAAACTTGTCCTTGAGACAAGGTGACATGTACGCAGCCTACTCGGCGTTAGCATCTTTTCCTGACCGGCATGCTAGGATGTACATCTTGGACAACTCACAAGTATAGTTTCGGCAGAGAAATCACCGAGTTCTGCCCAAAGGGAAACCCAAGTATCTTTCAGCAACGAGAAGGATTTTGGTATGTTCCAGACGGCTTCGCCATCATTTGCGGCAAGATAAGCGTTGTCTGTACCCAATGCTATGAAAGCTGGCGGCCCTCGGGTCCAGCATATACCGTCGTACCACCTCGCTAGAACTGAGCTCAGGTTCTCTGGGATGTCTTTACCGTAAAGCAGAAGCGGGTTCGCACTGTTCCACATCACCCAGCTCTCGTGAACTGGGCCAAGGACGAGACGCAAATGCTTTTTCTCTTCGTCTGGAAAGGTTGGTAGCAGAGTTTCTCGCAGGAATGCAGGCAGATCACCGAATATGAATTCGCAACGCCCAGTTACAGAGCTGTCGTATGAGAAGAAGAACGAGGCATGATTTGGGCCAAAACAGATCCAGTGTACTTGTGTCACCGTGCCAGAATCAAGAACTTCTTCTATATCTGCGGGGAGTAGATTGCTAGGTGTGGTCAGATTATACCGTTAACAGTTGATCCAAAGGATTGTAACTCACAAATACCTAACTTCTTCTTCTGCTACGCGTGGTCTCGTCTCATCGCAAACCTTTGAGTAGAAATAGCGGCCTCTGGGACCTAGGGCAAAGATTGGCGTTCCCATGGTAGTGCCTGAGCAAGTAAGTGCCTCAATTGAGAGCGTGGGAAAAGTCACAAGAAAATCTGATCGTAGCCACAACAACGACGGAGAACAGTTCGCGGCTCACGCGTCGCGAACGCGCAGGCACCATAGACGGTCACCTGCATCGAGGGAGGAGCTCGTGACATTGAGAGAACCTGAGACGAACAAAGCATTGTTTGATTGACTTTGTTCTAGGCCTGTTTCGCAGTGTTACAAGTGAATCTCGCATTTCACAAGTGAAGTCGAACGAGCAGAGAGACCTTACGTCCGCTCCGCTCCACTCCGCCGCCGGACAGACAGCGGACGCTTGGCTTGCTATTACTTCTACCTGAGCTCAGGTTATCCTACTTACCTATCAACCGACAATAAGGTAGTGTCAGATCGTTGGTCTTTCAAATCCCACTGACACTTTTGAGCGATAACGCAGACGATTCATTTGCATCTGCACTAAAATTCAATTGAGACCAACACCGGCACGCGATTCTGGGTACTTTCCGCCACGACGATTTCAGAGCTGACTAGCTAGATTTGTTGGTAATAGTGGATTTTCCGCAGAATTTGTGACTGGACTCACCGGAGTACGGAGACGCGCCACAAAACTGGCATTACTGTTGAAGTATTCTTTTCTCATTGATCCCGGAGCTCAGCAAGAGTCACTACAACATTTTCCGAGGCCAATCGGTTGCAAGCGTTCAACACGCGCAGCTTAACTACTTTGCGAAGATCAACCTATTATCATTATGGCGCGGATGCCGATGAGCAGGCTTGCAGCTGGGTTCGGTCGCCGGTCTTGGAGGGGTAGCACCACCTCACATGTCAGGACTTTTCTGTGTCCCGCAAACGCTCGCACAACCTCAATTCCTTCGACTGCCCTCTTCTCTACATCTTCATGGTCGCGCACGTCTGTTGACCGATTCTTCGTGAACCCTCCGCTTCACAATACTCCTCTACGATCTTTTTCGCACGGCTTGCGCACAATGGCTGCAACCAAGATTGATGGCACCGCCATAGCAAAGAGCATTAGAGAGCGCATCGGCGAAGATATCAAGACAAAGCAATCCCAAAACCCCCGCTTCAAGCCTGGCCTGACAATTATACAAGGTACAAGCATGCTGTCCGCCGGCCAACTCGTATCAATGACTAATATTGATTCCAGTGGGCGATCGCTCTGACTCAAGCACCTATGTGCGCATGAAATTGAAGGCTGCTGAGGAGGCAAACATTAAATGCAAGCTTGACAAGTACGACATCACAATCTCCGAGGCAGAGCTTCTTCAGGAAATCGAAAGCCTCAACAACGATCCTAATGTTCACGGCATCCTCGTGCAGTTGCCATTGCCGGACCACATCAACGAACATGCCGTCACTTCCTCAGTACTGGATGAGAAAGATGTAGATGGTTTCGGCGTAACAAACATTGGCGAGCTTGCGAAGAAGGGCGGGCATCCGCTGTTCACACCCTGCACACCCAAGGGAGTGATGGTTCTCCTAAAAGAGGCAGGCGTGGACGTTGCTGGAAAGAATGCTGTCGTACTTGGACGCAGCGACATCGTCGGAAGTCCTGTCAGTTTCCTTTTGAGGAATGCCGATGCTACGGTCACCGTATGCCACTCGAAGACAAAAGACCTGGAAGCAGTAATTGAGCAGGCTGACATTCTTGTGGCTGCTATTGGGAAACCACAATTCGTAAAGGGCTCGTGGTTGAAGCCTGGTGCCGTAGTCATTGATGTCGGTACGAACTACATACCTGACGAGACCAAGAAGTCAGGACAGCGACTTGTTGGAGATGTAGATTTCGATTCTGCAGTCGATGTGGCCTCGCAGATCACCCCAGTTCCTGGTGGTGTTGGTCCCATGACGGTTGCAATGCTTCTCCAAAATGTTGTGGACTCAGCCACTGCTACTTTCGATCGTGAGAAAGCCCGCCATATCAACCCAATCCCGTTAAAACTGCAAACCCCGGTACCATCTGACATCGCTGTCTCTCGAGCACAACGACCCAACTTGGTGTCTCATATCGCTAAGGATCTCGGAATTCTGAACCACGAGCTGGAAGCATACGGCGCGTACAAGGCCAAAGTCGATCTCAGTGTGTTGAAACGGCTGGAACATCGCCGCAATGGCCGTTATATTCTCGTAGCCGGAATTACTCCCACACCACTTGGAGAGGGCAAGTCGACAACAACCATTGGTCTCACTCAAGCGCTGTCAGCCCACTTGAACAGAATTTCGTTCGCGAACGTGAGACAGCCCAGTCAAGGGCCGACGTTTGGCATCAAGGGTGGTGCTGCCGGAGGTGGCTTCAGTCAGGTCATTCCAATGGATGAGTTCAATCTTCATTTGACTGGCGACATACATGCCATCACTGCAGCCAACAATTTGCTAGCGGCGGCGATTGAGACTAGAATGTTCCATGAGAACACTCAAAGCGACAAAGCTCTGTACAGCCGTCTAGTCCCAACAAAGAAGGGAAAGAGAGAGTTCGTCCCAGTCATGTTTCGCAGACTGAAGAAACTTGGCATCGAGAAGACCGATCCGAACGAACTCACAGAAGAAGAGGTCAACAAATTCGCAAGACTAGATATTGACCCGGAAACCATTACCTGGAAGCGCGTTCTTGACGTTAATGATAGGCACCTGCGCTCAATCACCATTGGCCAGGCACCTACGGAGAAAGGCAACACCAGACAGACAAGCTTCGACATATCAGTTGCGAGTGAATGCATGGCCATTCTCGCTCTTAGCAATGATCTAAAGGACATGCGCGAGCGATTAGGCCGCATGGTAGTTGCTAGCTCAAAGAGAGGTGACCCAGTTACCTGTGACGATATTGGCGCTGGCGGAGCGTTGACCGCATTGATGAAGGATGCTATCAAGCCCAACCTCATGCAGACGCTTGAAGGCACCCCAGTATTTGTTCACGCTGGGCCTTTCGCGAACATCAGTATCGGAGCATCATCGTCGATTGCTGATAAAATGGCTCTGAAACTTGCTGGAACTGAGCAAGACGAGGATCATAATGCTCGTACTGGATTCGTCGTGACAGAAGCAGGCTTTGATTTTACCATGGGTGGTGAACGGTTCTTCAACATCAAGTGCCGCTCTTCCGGTCTGGTCCCAGACACTGTTGTTATTGTCGCAACAGTCCGCGCGCTCAAGGTACATGGAGGCGGCCCACCAATCAAACCAGGCGCCCAACTGGCTGAGGTCTACCGCACTGAAAATATCGAGACCTTAAGAGCCGGATGTATCAATCTGAAGAAACATATCTCCAACGCTCGTCAATTTGGGGTTCCAGTCGTCGTTGCTATCAATCGGTTCGAGACTGATACGGATGCCGAATTAGCCGTCATTAAGGAGGAATCTATAGCTGCCGGCGCCGTAGATGCTGTTCCAGCAAACCACTGGGCTGAGGGTGGCGCTGGTGCAGTCGATCTCGCCAAGGCTGTGATCAAATCCAGTGAACTGCCCAAGCCCGATTTCAAGCTCCTCTACGACCTGGACGGCACCGTGCAGGAGCGTATCGAGAAAATCGGCAAGGTCATGTACGGAGCGGCAGCGGTAGAATTCAGCGAATTGGCCCAGAAGAAGGTGGATACGTACGTGAAGCAAGGCCTAGGAAACCTCCCAATCTGCATTGCGAAGACACAATACTCATTGTCGCACGATCCTGACCTGAAAGGCGCCCCAGAAGGGTTCACGATCCCTATTCGGGATGTGAAGATGGCGGCTGGTGCAGGCTATCTGTGAGTTCTTACCTACGAAGTGTTAGATGTGGTACTAATAGATGAATAGATTTGCTCTAGCCGCTGATATTCAGACCATTCCAGGTCTTCCGACAGCACCAGGATATCTCAACATTGATGTCGATACCGAAACCGGAGAGATTGATGGGATGTTCTAAATCCTCTGATTGTAAGCTGAAAGATAACTGTACATCGACAAAGCATTCAACTGCGGCGCATTTTTCGGAACAGGCGATGTAGGAGTATCTTTACTACTTGTTTGACATTATCATAGAGCATACTTGGGCGCAGTCTACTTAACGTGGGCAAAAAAGATACCAATTAGACAAGACAAGTCGTTTCAGAGATTTTGGTTCGAATGATGGATTCTTGGAATTTTACATAGTTCTGTACAAACAGCTTGCTTTGTCGCTTGTGCAACATTAGTCATGTCTCGGGAGCATGAGATGAATTGGATTTCTCCGAAGTTCAGCAGCAGCTTCGCAGGCACGGAAGGTGCGTGCAGGGCAGCTTCGTTTGCCCTCTTCAACGACAATGACCACCCACATCCAACAAAACTCAAGCTTCGGGACATTGACTATCGACAAATTGACCAGGCTTATCGAAGTTCATGTCAGCCACGTATAATATAATGATTTGGAAACACATTTCCACATGTCCGTTCGCTAAACTCCAGTAGGAAATTCGTATGGCGTGAGGAGCTGTCAACCTGACGAAGACAGGTCCACCGTAAGAAGGTGACGACAGGCTTAGAAAACGGGCGACGATATGTATGTCACCCCCAGTAAATGCAATCTGGTATAAGACTCGCCGAAAACGCCCGGGCTATTGAACGCTGCAGAAAGAGCGAGGTCGCTACGACATCGCGAAACAAAGAGGCTACGATGTCCTTCGGAGCTTGTGGGACACCGGAACGGGTTGATTGACGAAGTAGCCAGTCGGAACAGCACCAGCTCGGTTCGCTAATCTTTCTTCGTATTCCCGAGACGCATTCTTGATGTCCTGAATCTGGGCCTGTGGAATCATGAGCGTCATGAGTAAGGCCTAGGATCTAAACGGTCTTTACCTGTGTCAAGGGAGGTCCAGAAGTGCAAACGAGAAAGCCATCTCTCCCCTTCCGAACAGTCAGTCGGAGTGCCCGACGCCGGCAATGCTCTCAACTCACCTGATATTGGTACGGACGGACGATGGCATCAGAACCACAGTAGTACCGGATTTCGCCTTGGATGACTGCCCTGGAGATGCCGTAGCCGGGGACGAAGTAACTCTGCTGGGCCATTGCGGTATTTAAGAGACGAAATTGCGTAAATTCAGGTCGTGTACTGACACAGGATCAAAGTTTGAGATCCTCAAGAGACGATCCTTGAGGAAGATGTGGTAGGGAGCGAGCCGCTTCAATATCGCAATCGGTATCGATCTGAAGGGAGTGAAGAGCCAGGCTTCGGAATCAGTCTTATACAGCAGCACTGGAAGTGCTGCAATGGACCAACGAGGTTCATCCCTTCATCCAAACCGCTCCACGCTCAGGTATCAATGCCGAAGGATGGGTCCACTGCCAACCCAGCAGGGCGACGAAATGAGGCGCACGTCGGGCTGCTGCAGGTCATTAGGCGATGGGCCTGAGCGCATTGGGCGGCGATTGGGCTACAGTGCACACTCACTCCCCACTGCACCACAACAAACCCCTAAAGGCCCAGCCTGCAGCATCCAGTCTCCAGTGTAGTGTCCAGCCTCCAGCCTAGCAGTGTGTAGTAGTAGGAGGAGGAGTAGTCGGAGTAGTAGTAGTACCTCGCGCCCTGCCATTTGCAAAACACCAGTCGGAAACAAGTCTCAGTAGTCCGGACGCCACCTGATTCGAGCATGATGTCTCTGCTACTCCCTCCTCGTCTCTCGTGTTCGTCATGTTTGGCATGGTCGGCCTGCGTGACATTCGGAACCTTCCTGGTCCTCTCCCGTTGCCAACTCACTCCTGCAGCATTCACAAAGAGGCCGGTCGACACTATATTTCGCCACCATATCTCATCTTGCTATCATGAGATCACTGCTTCCGTCCATCGCTCTCACGCTTTGTCTCCGCGACACTGCTATGGCTGCATCTTTGCGTCCTGGCCCATCTCGCTCGAAAAAGAGGTGCGCGCGCTACCTGTCAAGACAGAAGGGGCGCTCTCGTCGCCGATCATTGTCGTCTCGGAGCAGCCGAGGGAGCGTTGGGCGATCATTGCTCTGACTACGCGACACCACTACACACTACACTACATCACCGCGCATCATCAACAAGGAATGCCTCACTACTCACAACATCGCGCCCGCGACTGCGACTGCTCTAACATCATGGCCCAGCTCAGCACTCGAATCGGTCCTCACGCTCGAAACTTCTTGAGTTTTCTTGGCTCAAGCATGTACCTTTCCACTACCTGCCTGACAAGGTCGTCCACGATAACTTGGCCAATTCGAGGAGCATAGGGCATCAGTGCAGGCGCTGTACTTGTACCACAATCACAGTCCTATGCCGCGAGCTAAGGCCTCTCGGTCCTTATTTTAACGCTGACCACGAAACGCTATTGGCCGAGTACTGCTCAGAGATGGCAACACGGACCTTAGATTCTCGGCTACGTCATGCCATCCCAAACTTTACTCCTTCATAGGACTTCCAGACTCCGTATATAAACTCTGGCTTTGCCCGGGAACCAGGTTGTTGAAATGTCTTTAGCCACACGTCCCTCTCACCACGTATGAGGGATCAACACTCGCTTGTCAGGCATGTTACCAATCACACTTCCTCATATCGGCCATGAGGTCCGCTGAAGCAATGCACATCTACGAGCCTTCCCAGTCATCTTTGCGACACAACAAACTGTCTCCGCAAAGTATGTTGATCGCTCAAAACATCACTCAGATCACAGGTGGGAATTTCATCTAGTGAGCGGACCGGAACACTCGCCTGTCTTTGACCATGTGGCGTCTGGGCTTCGAGCGGACTCGCAAATTCTAGCCTGGGGTCAGCCGATCCTATGTTCCGTATATGAACGACTCGTTGCTGTTGTGTGATTGTCTCAGACGTGGCAGACTAGCCCGAGAGGTGACGACCTTCGACCATCTCACGATCTCGAAGACTAGCACAATCTCACGAAGATCTCATTGCCTTCCGAGGTAGTGTAGTGATACTTGCTTCGTTCCTTTTGGTGCAATTGAGGAGTATCATGGCTCTATTCTAGCGGTCAAGCTGATTGAGATGTGCGTTGTTAATTGCGGCAAGTACGTGCCACGGTGTCGGGGGGTTTGAACATGGGTTCAAAGACAGCATATCCCTGGGTAACTCGACTCGTGCTCTCAGCTCTGCCCAAAGCGCGGACCTTGCCCACTGACCGCTGCCCAAGCCTGGGGCAAGGGCCACGCGCGTAACGGAATGTCTAACCTTGAGATACTATGGCCTTGTCGTGTAAGCACCGTGATCCTAAAGGCCATAAGACTTACATCGAACGCCTACTTCTCTCTAATTCCATAGATCTGATGCGACCACCCAGTCTCACCGACGATTTGACGCAACATCCCTCTCAGGAAACCCTTGTCAATGGAATAATGCCGAGCTCCACCCTGAAGATGCTGCTCCAGATCTCATGCAAGCGATCGCTACCGGACAGGGACAACAAACATGATACATCCCTGAGCTTCATTGTTGGGCTTGGCCTTACAAGGCAGCCTTCCTGTTCTAACGTGGGATGACGGCAATATGCGACTGCTCCCTTCCAAATCACTCAGTGACTTGCCTTATTTCGTTTTGATGATTGTCATATCCAGGTTGCCAGCAGAACAAGCACGTACCCGATCTACATCTGAGAATTGTTGTTGATCTCTGCAAATCTCGAACGGTAAGCTGTGTGTGTTGGCATCTCTAACAAACGACATCTACGGGGGCAACTCTTCCCACGTATCCCTCTCAGGAGATGCAGAAGCCAAGTGTGAGTACCATGGACCCGAATACTTGATCATCGAACGTCGTCATGCATCGGGTGTTGGGTCACAAACCCAGCTCCAGTCCCAAGATATGCTATCGTCGTGTGAAAGGTTTAATCAATCTACTTAGAACCCGAATCTCGACTATCGTGATATTGATGAACGTAGACGATAGCGACACAGTTCATTAGGGACTACGACCGCATAACAATACGTACCCACATCCACTATGGCGGAGAATTTCGACCCCTTTGATCTGGGCTTCCTTGTCTTACCCGTAACACTTGGGTAGCAACTTTCCGGATTGAGAAAAATAGTCTCAACTTTGAATTCATAAGCGTCCAGGTGCGTCCAACATCAGGCTTCATCAGCTACAGATACTCTTATGGGTCAATATGAAATCCCTTCAGGGTCTGTCCCAGTCGATCACAGACACTCGATAATGTTCGGGCTTTCCGAAAGTGGCGCAAGAGTACGCGGATTCTTCTTGACACGAATATCTCCTATGATGACATGCGAAGGATCGTTGGGTGATTCATGCCTAATTGACCAAGCCATCCAACAGGAATGCAGAACCTGGCCTTGATCTGACCGCCTGAAGGCATCCATCTTATCGGCATCCTACCTACACGATTATCGCATTTCGGGGTTTACAAGTACTGAATTAGGTACATGCCGACATACGATGCTCATCGAACGACATAAACAAAGCCATAAGAACCGGACGTGCCACCCTTGCATCGAGCCTCACTTCAACAGACATGGAAGCTGTGTAGCAGCAATACTCCAGTTATATCATACGCCGAGAATTATGCCCATCATGAGCTGCGTTAAAGGAGTTTTCGTCTATCACAGCACATCCTCTTTCGATCGAAGACGAGACTGCTTACGGAAAGTGCAAAAGCCGCTCACCGATATTGTGGCAGCAAGACATCTGCCTGACAAGCATGTAGCAATGACCCACCCGATGCTACAGCATCGATATACTGAAGTCAGGTAGGATCAAAGGCCCTGTACACAATGAGCACGGTGCCTCATCCACAATCGCGGCGACACTCTATCAACCATTCCTACCTCCCACAATCATTGGCCGCCCTGCAAATAATCCACTCCATCATCTACCAAATACACTCATACAAACCACCAAGACACAAATCCCACTCTTCCTTGATCTCCATTCCAAACTCCACATATCATACATATGACACCCCACTCCAAAGTCGCCCTGCATAGCCTTCTTGACACCCCGCCGATCGCCATACCAGCAGCAGATATAGCACCTCATAAACAGCATTCTAGACCTGCGAAGAAGAACCCGTAACTTGACAATAAATAAAATAAGGGTCTTGACTTGCCGATCTGCAGATCCGTCGTTATCGCTCCCTTTAAATGTAGCTGTCATGGCTCGGTTCGTCCTGGTTGCCGGCTAGCCACGCCTCACTTGTAGAGATCGGCGGTCTTTGTGGGATGGGTTTCGGATGATCATTTTCTCTCGGCGGGCGATGGAGGAGCGTCACGAGGTAGGTGGTTTCTAATGGATGAGGGGCTGAGATGGGTTGTTCATTTATGGTTGCCTTTGTTAGGGCAATTGGTTGTCTAGCAGGCAGGGCTCGTGGAAGCGAATAAGGGTTGGACGATGTGTCAACAATTGGCGAAAAATCAGGATTTTTGGTGGAGGTCTGGATTGGATGGGATGATGAGGGAAGTAATGGTGGGTTTGCGCTTGTGGTCGTTCTGTTTTTGACTTGTTGTGTGGTGTTGAGAGCTGGACTTGAGTCGTGGAGGTCTCGTCGAACCCGACCAAAGAACACCACAAGTGTCTCCCTTTCCAACACCGACTATTCGGCGCCTCGAAATGGTTTGAACTGTGTATTCTGCTCCGTCCTACGAGAGACATTACTGTCTGGATCGGAAATGCAGCTTACACGATACGCGATTATTTTGAGCAGAAACTTGCCCGGCGCACTGCATTATCCTATCTTCTGAACACCTCCGCCTGATACAGCATTGCAAACAGACCTACCTCTCCAATGCATCGCTAAAAACTACAGATCTTTCTGTCCCGGAATCACCCGCCTACACCACGAGCACCAACTCCTCCGCTCGCCAGCCTTCTCTCTCGCAAGCGGGGCTCTCTGCCCATCCCGCTCATCCTCAAATTCCTTGACCACCGCCCCAATTCGCTCCATAGTCTTCGTCTTCATCCGCATCCCGCCTCCGACATTCTCAATCTCCTGCACAGTCCAGCTGCCGCCTCGCCACGAACGGCCTGTTCCGTCTCGCTCAACCTGAACGTTTTGTGCGAGTTGCGCGGCCAGCTCGGCGTCGGACGCGTCGCGCTCCTTTTCCAGCGTTCGCGCGGCGAGGCATGTTGACTCGCGCCCACATGCGACGCCCTGGTCGCCTTCGCCAACGCCCGTGCCGAGTCCCCCGAGATACTCGCTGTAGCGCGTGCGCCAGGTCCAGCCGCGATAGTATGTCGTGTCGTCTGAGCGCAGGCTGAGACCACAGGGCTGACAGAGCCAGAGGGCGTCGGCGCAGGAGCATGGCGTGCGCGCGAATGCTTCTACCGTGAAGGCTGGTGGTGTTTCGACGTTTGAGGACACCGGTGTGAGGGCCGGGAGGGGCTCGGGGGACGGAGTGCTGCGTTGCGAGGGCGTGCCGTGCGGGCTGGGAAGGGCTGGTAGTCTGTTCTGGAAGTGTAGGGCGAGAGGGGCTTTGGTGCATGGTGTACAGAGGCGGCGGTGACGACCGTGCATGGCGTTTGTGGGAGGAGGCTTGATGGTGCAGTTCTGTAGGGTAGTATCATCGTCAGCTTGTTGTTCCCCTGCCCAGATTGAACTGTCCCCATCAGCATGATCGTGGGCGTACGTACCCTGCAGACGATCTTGCCGCAGCGTCGACAGTCTCCGACCATGTCTCGCGCACATTGTCCGATCTTCCCGCTCGTGATACGGTGGCTGTACGACCCCAGACTCTGGCCTACCCAGGCACTATGCGATTCGCGAAAGCGATCGGCGAGAGACGCATTGACGGGCTGGTCTTCATTCGCGCAGCGAAGCGTCTGCGTGACCAACTGCCGTCGGTACTGCAGCAGATTGGCCCTGAACTGGCGACAGGTACGGGAGAGATCGTGGAGGGTGTTCAGGTCGATCTGACTTGCGAGCTGCGAGACAATTCTTTTGGATATATGCTATTGTCAGTTTCTGAAATACGACGCGCGAGGCGAAGGCAAAGTCGTAAGGCTCACGGATAGCAGCTCAGCGCGGCTGAGAAGCCATTTATGTTTGGGTTCGGTCGCGCATCGTCTTCTTCTTCTTTTTCAAGGTTGATCTCCTGAAGCGTGCCGCCACGCCGGTGTTCCCCGGGGTGAGGAGGAGGCTCGAGGAGGGAGGGGGTAGAGGGAGCCTCGTCGAGGTCAACTAACACCACCATGGTGCCGGAGCAGAGAAAGAGGACAACGTCTCATCGAAATGGATGTCGAAGTAGAGATCGATGGAGGATGTGGTAGTGGCGGCGCGTTAATACTAGGCAGAGGGGTTGATCGGATTTTGGTTACTGGGCTAAACTCGGATCTGATAAGATTCTCGGCCCCGATCCTCAATCTAACTTGTTATGGCATAACTAGGCTGACCATAACAATAGATGCTCTTTCACATAGACGTAGACCACAATCAATCTCAACGTTTCGCCAGCCCATCTCAATTTTTGAAGCATATAACTGAAGGCATGGCTCTTCTCTTGAAACCCCCACCCTCCACGACCTGTCATACTGTCTGCAATGCGCTTACTAACCAGGATTATAGCGGCGGGGTAGAGCTTGGCATCTCTGGGAGCCCTTCGAGGTCGCCAATATGTCTCAATACATTGCATCTAGCAGTCGAGCGAATAATCGGCAAAAGAGTGGGTGAAACCATCACAGTACTGTAGGCCGTCACCATGCAACAATCCATGAGGCTCAAAAGCATACGATGCATCGTGGAACCCGTTGCTCGTTCCAGGAATTGGAAAATGCACTCTATCAAACAAGTATTGGCCAGAGGGAGTGACATATATCACACCCCCCAGTGCTTGGAAAGGCGCTGCTCAAGTGATACGGTAACAAGGGCCCTGGCAATCTACGCCACAACAAGTGTCTCCGCCGGCGCAGTAAACATGCTTATGAATTCGGTCCGGGCAGGTAAGGATAGCTGGAGTCCACCAAATTGTCTTCTAACACACCATCACTGGATGCTGGACCCAATCATGGCCTTGCTGTTGAGGACTACATTTTGCAGCAAACATGCCAGTTCGTCAACGCGTTTGCCGCCTAGCGTTCTTACATGTATACGAGAGGGATGGATGTGCTTATATATACCTATATCAAGGGCGTGCTGCGCACCTAGGAGTAATTTCTGTTCAGATACAACATGGCTCTCATTCAGCAGCTTTCCGCAAGCAATGCGTGGCAAGTCCTAACACTCCAAAATGTGCTCCTTGTGTTGTTCCTGCTGTTACTCCTTTCAGTCGCCTATCAGGTCGTATACAATCGCTTCTTCCACCCCCTTTCCAAGTTCCCCGGGCCGTACTGGGCCAGTGTGACAAGACTCTATACTGTCTATCATAGTATCGTCGGTGATGCCCACCTGAACGAGTATGAAGCGGTCAAGAAATATGGTATAGACTCGCCATCCATAGCGAAAGTAAAATAAACGTTGACAGTCATAGGTCCGGTGGTCCGCATGTCGCCATCACTCCTGCTCATCCGTGACGCTACTATGCTCCCCGAGGTGTACCACCGATACGCAAACAGATCGCCATTTTACCTGAAGAACATGCTTGGAAAGGGGGAGTCGATCCTGACGACGCGCGATTGGCGCCAACACGCTCAACTACGCAGAGTCGCTGGCGGGGCCTATGCCTTCTCAAACATCAAAAAGATGGAGCCCATCTTCGACGCCAACATCTCACGCTGGACGAAGAAAATGCACACTGACTTTGCCGTCACCGGGCGCGAATTTGACTTCGCCCCCTGGGCAGCATACATGACCAACGATGTCCTCTCCGACGTCGGCTTCGGCGGCTCCTTCGGCTTCGTGTCCCAGGGCAAAGACATCGAGAACCTGATCACCGACTTCCGCGCCGGCCTCACCCCCTTCGGAATCATGTCCAGCCTCTACCCGCTAACCAACTGGCTCCGCAGCACCCGGATCGGCGAACGCTTCCTAATCGCCTCCCCAAACGACAGCGGCGGCTGGGGCAGAGTGATGCACTTCCGCGACCAGCTCATCGCCGCCCGCAGACGCGACATGGCAGCCTCCAAACCCCGCGCCCAAACCGACCTCCTCCAAATCTTCCTCGACGCCCGCGACGACGCCGGCAACCCGCTCGCCGAGGAGCAAATCAAGGCAGACCTCCTGCTCATCCTCCTCGCCGGCGCCGACACCACCGGCACAGCAATCTGCTCCATCCTCGACTTCCTCACCTCCTCCCCCGCCATCTACGCCAAACTCGTCGCCGAAATCGCACAGGCGGAGCAGCTCCACGCCGGCTTCGCAGCTGAAGTCCCCTCCTTCGACGAAGTCACCACCAAATGCCCCTATTTCGTCGCCTGCGTGAAGGAGAGTCTGCGGCTGCGGCCCTCGGCGCCATCGATCTTCCCGCGCGTCACACGCGAGGGCGGGCTCATGGTCGGCGACATACATATCCCCGCGGGCACGGAAGTGAGTTGCCAAGCATGGATCTCGAACCGGGACCCGGAGGTGTACGGCGCGGACGCAGATACGTATAAGCCGGAGCGGTGGCTGGAGGGGGAGGAGAAGACGCGGGTGTACGAGAGGTATCTGCAGACGTTTGGGTACAATACCAGGAGTTGTCTGGGCAAGGATATCGCGCTGATGGAGCTGTATAAGGGGCTTTTGCAGGTACGTCAGTCGGGTGGCAGAGCGGGTGTGTTGCTGTCATGTGTGGATACTAATGGTGTCCTAGTTCTTCCGGATGTTTGACGTTGAGAAGATCAGGTCTCATGGCCCGCCGGAGTTTCGGAATATGGGGGGTGTTATGGTGTGGAGCAATATATGGCTCAAGATTTCCCCGCGACACACTGTGCAGCTTTAGATGAGTTATATTGAGTGGGCCAATTTACGAGACTTCGATGGGCATGAGCATAAAGCAATGCAGGTACGGATTCGTAAGGTAGTGTGTGTGTGCACAGATTTGGAGTCTGCCCGAGTGCCGTTCCGGCGCGAAGTATATGAGAATACATATATCCGAGGCCCCACTAACCCCGGGAGTGATACAACACTTCTTACTCATCCTTCCAGGCTTCATATCCAAAGAACATGCAGGTGTCTAGATAACCATAGAAATCTTTTAAGGTCTACCTACTCTCGTCTGCTTGATAGCAGTTGTAAATTATGTATCAGCACTAACCCTCGGCCGTGACCTCCCAATCCTGTTCAACCCAGCCTTAGTAGCCAAATATATTCAAAATTCTGCCACCATCAAGCACATTCGGCCATACCAACCAGAAAGCAAGCGGTCCCGTTCGCTCCCGCATATTTAAGCTGGTTAGGGGTGGATTAGTAGTTAGGTGGGTGACCACTAGCGAATCCCCACTGCTGAATGTTTTGTATTTTTCATCTCATGAGGAAGTCTGGCCGGGATGGACCTTTTTTTTTTCTGTCGAATTGTGCGACGTCGAATACAAAACAAGAACGAGGAATGATGCTCAAGTATGCCACGTATCAAAAGTTTTTTTTTTTTAGGTTTCTTTCGTAAATGCTCGTCTACATACATAAATCGTTACCTGCTCTCCTGGTACCAAGCCTCAATTAGCTTCGCCCGCTCGGGACTACGAACCTCGATGTCAAGCTCGAAAGGAAGCGGTCCGCCAATCAGATTAGGCGTGAACTTGTAGTCGTGAGGCCACTGTGGCTCGCCTTTGGCATTCGTTGTCGGCTTCAGCTCGAAAGAGCCGACAATCGAGCCACACGCGACGAGTAACTCCGCTTCGGTGAGCTCGATGCCCATACAGACGCGACGGCCCATGCCTTTGACAAATTAGTTCTACTGCAAAAGAGAAGTATATCACTAAGTTTTGAAGCACTTACCGAAACCATGATAGCCCTTGAACCGCGGATACTCGGTGAGCGGCTCTCGATACGTCGGGAAATCGCTCTGCAGCCAGCGCTCGGGACGGTATGAGTCGGGGTCAGGATAGATGTTTGCGTCGCGCGCCATGGCCAGGTCGACTGCGTGGACGACGGCGCCTTTGGGAATGTAATACCCGTTCCACTCGTCGTCTTCCTCGACGAGGCGAGGGACGCCTAGTGCGACTGGGGGCCGCCAGCGGAAACACTCCTTGATGGCTGCGCGCAGGACAGGAAGGTTGGGTGAGTCTTTCATGGCTACTGGGCGGTCGCCGATTACGGCGTCGTATTCCTCGCGTACTCTTGTTTGCCATTCGGGGTGGAGGACCATGGCTAGGAAGAAGCAGTATAGTGGGCCTCCGATGGTGAAGATGGCGACTGTGACGAGCATGCCGACGGCATATATGGCCTCTTCTTCGTCTTCGAAGTCGAAGGGATGGGCATTTGATGCTCCTTTCTGCTCAATGTAGTTGCGAGCATAACTCATTGGTAACGTCCCATTCGACATATCGGAACGGGCTTGGGCCATGAGATGTTTGAAGAGTTCTGCTTCTTTCTCCCTGCGCTCTCTCACCCGCCTGATGGACGGATTAAGCCATTCGGGAAGGTGACCGAGAAATGGAAGCAGATTCGTGATCGGACCAGAAGGGGAGATCTGCCCAATGAATGTGATGGCATTCTCACTGAGCGCAGCAGACGGCTCGGGTCTGCCGTAGCCAAGTCTAGCACTGATACGGCCACAGAAGTCGTGCAAATGCGTGAAATGATCCTTGGGACTCGTCAATAGCCGTCGGAGGAATAGCCTGATTTCTAAGTCGATATAGCCTTGATACTGCTGTTGCAGACTGGCCATAAGTGATGTGTTCGCGAAATGACGTTGCCTTCGCCAGTGATCTAGTCTTCTTCGTTAGGAGACTCCCTCGGGCAACTGTTGTTGATACGCACCATCAGCAGCCAAAAGAGGAAGATATAGTCCTTGTGAGTCACTCCCTGGTATTGCCGGTACCATGGGCCGTGAAGAGTATTTCTTTGCCCTCCGGCATAGCAGTTCGAATGCAATGTCCTGGTCGCCAATCCATATGTGCATCTCACCACATATCGTAAGCCTGAAGATACCATTATACTGGTCGCAAAATCTCCTCATGGAAATCTCCGGACAAGTCGGGTCGACATCGTGGACTCTGCCAATGTAAGGGATTGTGCTCGTCGGGCCAGGTATCAATTTGAGGCCCGGTGGGGGCGCATCGTGGAAGTAGAAGTATCTGACCAAGGCAAAGACGGCGTAAAGGGCAAAAGGAAATATTGCAATGATCCAGCTTGACGTCGGAGCCATCAGACCAAGGACCCTGAAGGACAAGAGGCATGATGCGAAAATAAAAATGCCGGCAAGACCGTTTAGCCGCGCTTTGCCTACATTATGTGTAACCATATCGACAATTCGGAGCTGATCAGAACATGGAAAAAGAAAACCGTCAAAGAGAATTTCGAAACCGGATGTGCTCGGTGACAGGACTGAGATGCTCCAGTAGGCGAACAGGTCCACGTATAATCGTAGTGATTGCTCGAATCCTAAATATGGTTCAACATCGGAGCTCCACTACTTGATTTGTGTTGTGGATGTCAAGCGAGTCTTAACTATTGAATGATGCGCTGGCCCCCATCTAAAAGACCTTCCAGGTGTCAGAATTGTCTAGGTCGCTCGCTTACTATGAGGCGCAGGCAGTTGCTACTACGATATACGCGACAATACATCAGAGCATTGGCATCATATGCACAAAATGAATCGCGCAAGTGGATGCCTTACCCGCGCGAACGTCATGCCTATCCGTGGTTGGCATATTCAGGAGATCCAGTCGGAGAATTCTCAGGCATCGTGTCACAAGAGGTTGCTCTGCAAACTATCGGCGTATTTGGAATTCTGGACCATAACCAGGCACGCAGCGCCGCGGGCGTCATTAAAGTTGTGACATTAGGCGCCCATGAGAATGATCGATATCAAGATGGAGATGAATGAGCATAAGCTGGTGTCAGAAATTGCGACATGCGACGTCGTAGTCCAGCCAACGAATGGGAGTGCAGATCCGGATTGACATCAGGCCCGGGCCTGAAATCCTTACCGGGACCAGGAACATAGCATAGACAGAGAAATCCGCCGCGCACGGAAGCTCGACAAGTTTCGCAGATACGACCATCCATGGCGTGCAATCGTACCTTTTCCGTCGTAAAATTGTGCCATCACCTGGTCCTTGTCGTGATGAGATATGCAATATAGCCATCCTGTGGAAAGGGCTTTTGGTCCACCAATAAGCATTGCGTAGCATGGCTATTTCTTTGTGCCGAAGCGAAGAAAAAAGTAAAGATCGATACTCTACGCCAGACTCCATTCGACTGCCACAAGCCAATCTTCATTATCAATACGCACCTCCCAGAAGGGTGGAGAAATTACGATTGCTGTATCGCTCCTCAGGTCTACATCGTGACGATTCGAAGTCTTTACTGCAAATAGGATCTTCCGACGACTTCGATTTCCATGCAGGTCCCGTAGGTCGCCTTGCGCTAGAAACCACGACCCGGCGGCCAATCCTATATCTTTAGAGCCGTCTTCAGGCACAAAGTTTGAAGCATGGAAGATAGCTTTCGGATGGCATATGGGCTGGCCTGGGACATGCGTACGGTTATCCACCAGTGACTCTGATGCAAAGGAGGCTACATCCACAACCCAACTACGTAACGTGTCCGCCATACCACCGGGGATAAATTTCTGGCCTTTACGATGGGGTGAAAATGCATCAGGTAGCGGATGAGATGGTACAGTAGCATCTGCGGATGTAGCTACTGGTAAAAGGAAGGCCGGCCGAGGTCTGTCGCGGGTTGGAGTCGCAGCTGCAAGAGCATCATCCAAAGACGTGTCTTGATCTGAGAACAAGGGCGGCTTTACATGTAGGAAGCGCTTGGATCGATAAGACATTGGACCATTTGGTGAAATGGGACCGTTTGCATTTCCGGAATCTGAAAGTCGCCGCCGCTTCAGCTGTTTAGGAGAATCTTGTCCTTTCGGAGACTCATCGATGTCAAGGCATCCTGAAGGCTCGCCATAATGGCTTTGTTCAATGGTAGCACTGGTTAGAATGCCCTCGTCCCCAAAGCGGTCAGAGTCATCATCTTCGAGATGCTCAGGCGACCGCTGTGAAGAGTCTTCTATCGTCTCTCTCCGGTCTAATACTTGCTTCAGGGAACTACCGCGAGGCAGATCACCTGTCCTCGGTGCAGTGGACAATGGCAGGCTCTGACTAGTACCCCTCGTATTGAGACTGAATCTAGGACTGCGCGCAAATTGACCGGCTGGTAAAAATCTATCTTCCTGTTGACGGCCATCGCGTCCGGGGGCAAAACGACGAGGTGAAGGAGTCTGTCAAAATATCAGCTTCACGTTTGGCGTTCCATCGCGCAGGCCTAACTATAGGGTGCTGCTGCTGCTCCGGCATCACGTGTGGACCAATCCTGACATTAGATTATTTAAGAATTCGAATTGATAAATTCTGATGCTATGATGGAGCGGGTAAGATTTGAAGGCAGGGTAGGTCGAAGTAATGACCCGCGCGGGCGTATAGGAGATACTAGTAGCCGCGAATATTCAATCACGCTAAACCAGACCAAAGTGAAGTTATGTTAAACATTATAGAATTACTATTCGACAGCTTCGTGGTATCAATTTTTTGTCAACATACGCCATTCCTCGAGATGCCCTTGTCGAAACATATACCTCATACTACAGCGACCATGTCAACGACATCCTATAGCAAAGCAAGACCAATAGCTCCCACAGCAATTGCTGCGACACCCTCAATGGCACCCTTTGTATTGGCCGCGTTGGTGGACGAGGGAGCAGGTTCGTTGCCAGTGGTTCGGGCACCGCCAGCACCTCCGGTCTGTCTGGAAGAGGTAGGACGTCCAGTGTTCAAGCTGACGCCGGACTGGCCGCTAACGACGCGCGAAGTGGCTTGGGGATTATCAGCCGGCGAGGTGTTCACTCCCTGATAAACAATGAGTATGAGACAAGCAACAGATCAACCAGGCTACTTACGGCGCTACCACAGCAGTCGGAACCCCCTGTGCATGAAGTACCGTCGTTGCAGCAGACTTCACCATCGGCGGGAGCGTAGCACAGGATTTGGAAGCTCGTGTCGGCGCCAGGGCAGTAGGCGTAGGATGGGTCACCCTTTTGGCAGCATTCCTCGTTGGTATCGCTCTCGTCGCAGGTCCAGTCGGAGGATTGCGACGGAGGCGAAGATACGGTGCTGGATGGAGACGACTCCGAAGTAGGGGTAGGTGACGAGACGTCGGTCTCTGGTGAGCCGAGACCACCGTCGCAACAGCTTGCGTCTCCCACGCAGAAGGCTGAAAGCTTGTTAGATGGTCCTGGAATGGTGATACAAGTGAATACTTACTTCCGTCAGAGCAACATTGCTCGCCAGCATCGGGGTTGTAGCAGTAGTACGTCTGGCATGGGATGTTGCCCTCGCCGAAGCAATCAGCGCAAGTAGTGCCGTTATCACAGAAATCGGTCTGTCTGGAGAACAGCGCAGCAGCCCGACGGACCTCTGGGTGGATGAGAGTCTTCTTCTTGTTGGCCGCTACAAGACCTGCGGAAAGGAGAGCAAACTCGAGAACGTATGCGACCTTCATGATGAATGATGTAAAACCACGCGACGTGGATTATAGAGTCAATAATATACTTGAAAGAAAATAAAGCTTAGCCGTCTTGTTACAAGGAATGGAGAGAGGAATTAACAGAAAAGCTCCCCGCAGCCACACGGCGCATCTCGACTTTTTATTCTTACAGCCCCGTCGGCATACATCCTTTCAATTTCATAGCGCATCAGAACTTGTACAGAAAAGGATCGCTTCTTTTGCACCGAACCATGCCAGCTGAAAACGCGGCTTGAGCCATTGACGAATCGTGGCCATCGACAGCGGATATGCATGGTCCTGGGAATAATGCTAGCATTGTGGCTTCACAAACACGAGAAAAAGTCTTGGCTGTTGGGCTGAGGCGCTGCTCACCATTCCTAGAAAAGTAGATTTTGGAGATGCGGCTTGGGAACACACAGGTCGATTGGAAGGCGAGATGGCACGAAGCCATATCGGGTTAGCGAGGGAGACTGTTTGTTGTTATACAGACCTGCACTTCCAGACCCCACAGATGATGGCTAGCCCCTGAACCACACTCTGACGGTGAAGAGGGTTGTTCTTCCACTAATCAGCCTTGCCAAGATCTGCATCGAAGTCCGGTAGTATCAATCAGGCAAAGCAGCAATCTCGAATACGAGAGACTTGAGCACAGCACATGACACTGGACATACCTTGCAGCAAACACCTCTAGGTATACCGACTCGAATCACACACCTGAGCTATACTAATTTCAATAACCAAACCGTTGATCACGAGTCATCAGACAAACATTACACCAGACACAAACTCTTTTAACTTTGCGGAAAGAAAAGAAGAGAAGCAGAAAAAAGAATGAAGCTAAAAGTTCCCACCTCCGTCAAGCCACCTCCTCGTGAAAATAAGATTGATAGACAGCTTGGCAAAAGCTGGAACCAGCCCGATCCTGCACCGGTAAGTGACCCCAAGCGAGCCGGGCAGTCAAAAGTATACAAAACCTGCGCTACTACCACACAAGTGCCACCACAGGCGGAGCCCACGTTACACCTGAGCCCTCCAAGGCAGACTCGTGTTGGCAAACCACAAATGTTACAGGAGGGGCTGAAAGGCTGAGAAGCAATCGTGCTCGGTCCAAAAACACCATCTATCGTTGACTCCTTGGGCCAGCGAATGCGTTGCAATATTACTCTGCTAGCATTTCCGGTCTTATCCACACGTGGCGCGCCACACCAGGCAGCAGTCTATATATACGAGAAAGGGAGGCTTGCAGCATTGGCGGCCTCGCCGGCCTGACGGTTGTTCAGTCGACGAAACGGAATCTATCTGCATAAATTAGCCGGAGACCTTTGATTTCGCTTCGACAGTTCAGGATACGGCCTGGAACAGCTGTTCCCTCGTGATATTGGTCACAGGTGCAGGCAGGCATAGGAGGAGAGGGGGCGGAAATGCTTCCGAGGCCCGCGATCGGTCCAAGAATAGCATCTTGGCAGTACATACTGTACATACAGTAATTAGCCCTTCACACAACTCCACGCACAACTTCATAACGAAGAATCCGTAGAGAGAAACGTCCAGGTAGATAGTAAAGAAGAAGACCCATCCCACAGCCATCTCGCCTGCTGGCTTGGTGGAAAACGTCCATGCAGTGTACAAGCGGTCGGGTATACGGGAACATTCTCCTTGCTTTCATGATCGTGGTGCAGAACGTTTGTTCAGATCCGGGACATCGAGCGGAAGAATGAATGGCTTCGAGGTGCTTTACCTTCGCAACACACTCCATGCGAGAGAGTCGGAGAATTGCTACTGCAGCGTCCCCGGATATGCAGGGTTCTCGGTAGACTATTAATTAGCCATTAGATATGCTGAACTTGATCTGATGAACGTGGTATAATTAGTGTCATTTGGTGTATCCATGCATACACAATAGCAAGGTCAGCGTCGAGCCCGGGTAGTTAGACCGGTATCTAATAAGAAATACCAGAGCTTACCCAGACGGCCAATCTTCTCAACTCTACATCAAGCACCAGCATTCCACGTTCACATTTCGCAGAAAGCAAGCAAGCACTTTGAAATCCAGTAATGCAAAAACCAGTCACTTTTTTCTCATTTATCAAAATTGAACATCGGGAAATCTACAAACGGTCTATAGTCTCGAAACGCGCGAATCTGTCCCGGTCTATACCAAAATCGAAGCATCCAGAAAGCGCCAGCCCATGCAACAGCGAACGGTGTATCCGTGGTATCACACTATGTACGAAAGCAGGAATTCATCTACTCATCATCCGCCTCATCGTCTGTATTAGGCGGCTGCGGCGTGCCCTTGGGACTGTTGAGCCACTCGATGTATCTCAGTCTTCTCCGCACCTCACGCTCCTTGATCTGCTTCTTGGTAAGCTTCTTCTTCTTGCGCGCGCGGAACTTGAGATCGCCACTCTCGACATCGCTGTTTGCCGCAGACTGTGCTGCGCTGTTGGTGACGCTGGACACGTTGCTGGACGCAACGCTGCTGCCGGGGCGGGAGTCCTCGAAGCGGTCGAGCGAGACGGCGAGATGGCCCTTGTGCGTGACGCGGCCATCGGCGACGTGCCACTGCTCAGGGCAAAGCGCGCCAACAAATTCTTCGTTGTGGCTGATCATCACGACGCCGCCCTTGAACTCGCGGATGGCAACGGCAAGACCACCTAGACTGTCACGATCCAAGAAATTGGTTGGTTCATCGAGGACGAGCAAGTGCGGATTGTTCCACATAGCGCCTGCGAGCACGACCTTGACTTTCTGGCCACCGCTAAGGCCGGAGATTTCGTTGTGGTTAGCGATTTCGGGATCCAGGCCAACGTCATCGAAGTGTTTGCTGATGACCTTGGGCTCAAGTTCGCGGAATCCCAGACCCTCGCGTGAAGCTTCGTGATCGTCGAACTCTTGCACGAGCTTCTGGAATCCAAATCCAAGAAGAGTCTCGCGTGAGATTTGGCTATTGAACTTGGGGAGCATATTGAGCCATTTGCTGTAGGAGCGTCAGTGAATTTCACTCAAAAGAAAGATACGTTGGACTTACACTTCATACTGGAAGCTCTTCTTCCATTTCTGTCGTCCGACAAGGGCCTCCATCTTCCGTACTCCTTTACCATCTCCCAAATCGATAGGCTTGTCCATCTGGGCTTTGTCCTCGGCGGTCAAAACACGCGTCTGTTTCATTAGAACTTCACGATCATCGCCGTTCGCATAACGCCACTGTAGGTATTGATTTGGGGTCTTCTCCATATGCATCTCAACGTGTTCAAGAGCGTGCTGCTTGATATAGCCAATACGCAAATTTGGATGCTTCTCGACTTTGCCTTCTTGAGGAATGGTCTCACCGGTAAGTAGCTTGATGAGAGTCGATTTGCCCGCACCGTTGGCACCGATAATGGCAACACGAGACGATAGCGTCAATTGACAGGTAACGTCAAATAGGGATGGTTTGGGCGCGTTTGGATAAGTATAAGAACAGTTTGTCATCCGAAGGATAGCTCTGGTCTGAGACTTGATACCGGTAAGGATGCCAGGGTCCGGAAATTTGAACTGGACCTGAGATGATGATAGGGTATAGTACGACTTCGCTTCGGGCTTGACTTTGACGAAGGCAGCCAGGTTTCCTTTGTAGCGTACTAGCCTCTTCGTTTCGTAGTGGTAGATGTCTGTGCAGACTTCGTCCAAGAATCCAGAGTCGTGCGATACGATCAAGCTTGTGATCTCCGTGTGGCTCTTGAGGTATTCTTGTAGCCATTTCACGTTGGCAACATCCAAGTGATTGGTAGGTTCGTCCAAAAGAAGAACATCAGCACGCATCAGCATAGCGCGGGCTAAAGCCAACTTCATCTTCCAACCTCCAGATAAAGACCCGACTTTCTGCGACTGGCGACCTTCGGGACCAGCAGTAAAGCCAACTTCTTCCAACACAGACGAGATTCGTTCCTGGCTCTCGTCCTTGAATCTAGGATCGTTTGAGATGTATTGCAAGATCGTGATCTCAGCGTCTTCCCCTTGGTTGTGCTCCACAAAGCATGTTCTAACCTCATCCTGAGAAGGGAATCCTTCAAGCTTGCCTTCGGCGATACTGCGCATGAGGGTAGATTTACCTGCACCATTCCGACCGCAGAGACCGTAGCGGTGGCCTTTCAGAAGTTGCAAATTAGTGCGCGACAAGAGCAGCATTCCTCCATAGCCAAGGGAGAAGGTTGCGTTGACAATCTCAACTTCTCCTTCTTCTAGTTGTACAGGAGCACCAAACCTGCGGTGGTCTTCCTCGACGTAAAACTTATGAACAGCAGTTGCGACTGCTCCTGATTTATCAGACGCCATGAGGGGCTGCAGATACGGCCCAACGACAGCTTTGATCCGTTCCATTTGTCTCTGATTGACAAGCTCTGCGACCATGGCGGCGATTACCACTTTCGCGACCTTGTAAGTCTCCATATCACCTGGGTAGTTTAGGAGGCCCCCAGCCAGCTTGACCTCCTTCTCTAATCGAGCAAGAACATCATCAGCTGAAGCCCGTGAGATCGAGCCAGATTTAGTGTTTCCATCTTGATCGCTCATAGCTTTCTGAATCGTAGTAAATGCACGTTCTCCAATCTCGCGCACTTCAGGCAGCGAAGCACTTTCCTTGACTTTCGTGACGCCAGGTAGGATCCTCGGTAGGAATCGACGGGCCTCGATAGGGTCGTGTACAAGTTTTGTTAAGTTGTCTACAACTACGGTCGTCCGACGGAGAACTTCTTGAGACGTATTTGGGTTGTTCAAGGACCGTTCGAGTAGAGGTGTAAGCATTGCAAGGACCGGAGAGGTGACAATGGCCACGAAAGTTGTTTGAGAAAGATCATGAATGGCCTTCTCCAGGCTCTGGGTCGAAGGATCCTCCATAGCCTTGATGAGGACAGGAACTCGCGGTGCGACATCGTCGTTCTGCAACAACGTCGTGAGTGAGTTCATCGTCTTGCGAGCCTGTTTCATGACCTACGAGCACACTGTTAGCCATAATCTCGGTTAGGAACCTATACCTTTCACTCACCTCAGACTTCAAATCGTGCATGCCGCCTTCAACAGCTGGAATCAAGCCTTCCAACTTGCTTCCTAAGGCCTCTCTGAGGATGTCTTTCTGTAGCTCTTCCTCTGCGCTGCCCATTCCCATCTTGGCTTTGTCTGCCATACGACCTATGAGCTCGAGTGCACCAACAGTGCCCTGCCACTTGCCAGACTTCTTCTCCAAATGCTTAAGCAAAAGCGGAAGAAGTCCGTATACCATCATCTCCGGTGCCAGATTGTTGAATAGTGCATCCAGTGCGTACTGAGCCGACTCCTTGATCGTTTTTACCTTGTCTGCCAGGGCGTCCAAGGTGAGTGTGATTAAACCCTCCTCTTGTAGTAGTAGAACGATCTCACTCAGTGGCTGTTGAGGGGGAAATCTTTCAAATATGGCACCGATCACAAACATGGCCCCCTCCCTTCGTTCCGGGCTTTTCTTATCGATCGCAGCCTTTTTGGCTGTTTCCAACACACCATATCCTTTGAGCCCTCGAAATCCAACCGAGCTCAGGAGGGCGGTAGTGACTCCGTAAGCAGCATCTAGGCTAGCCTGAGAGGTTTTGGAGGCAAAAGCTGCGTTGAGTAAGGCCGATACATCTTCTGTAGAAGGTGGGTTTGTGCCGTCAGCGGTCTTCACAGCAATCGCGGACGCCATAGGAGGCGATTCTTGGTGTGGCATTCGAGCTTTTCAACAAAAAAGGACTTCGTCGCCGTGTCGTTTCTGTGCAGAGATAGCCGCACTGTAAGCGGCAGAAAGCTGAGGTCGAGTCTCAGCGACAAAGGAACAAGAATATACACAAGGTGAGAAGAGTGGAGATTTTCCCTAGGGATCGCAGAAAATATAAGAAAAGTGAGGGGAGAGTTGTAGAAATCGCGCCTGGTAACTTTTTTCTGCGGGAAAAGTTCAAGTGGGGAGAGGCAGCGCCGCGGCCGGGCACGGACGGGAGCCACCAGTCTCTGCACGTTCTACGCTAGGCTAGGATAGGAGTAATATCGGCATCTCCTTGCCTACAAATATGTTAGGCATTTATAATACCGAAACCCCCGTTCACTCTGCCATTGGCAACATTACTCACAACGAGTTTTGAAATGTCTCACCTGGATAAGAAAATTGCGCCTCGATGATCATGAAGATCTTCTGGATATGAGACTTTGAGGACAATCATTGACTTCGAGATTTTGGATTAGACTCCTGATGGTCAATTTTGACCATGTCTTGACTATTGTATATGATATCTTACATAAGATCCTTTTCATCCTAATCAGGGTCCATCTGCTCTGGGATTGAATTAAGCGCTTGGAGAATGATCTGGCGGAAAATTGAACGAGTTTCAAAGTCTACATAATTTCAAATGGCGGGCTAAGTAAGGCGCCGAGCTCACTTTGATAACCACATGTTTGTTGATTTTGTAGCCTTAGGCATGAACCTCGAATCGTGGTACGTGCATCGGCCAATGACGATGGCAACCCCACAATTATGCACTTCAACACCACTGACGCGCATCATCACTTGACGACCAGCAATCTTCCGATGAAAACTTGCTAGACCAAGCCGCTTTCAAGTCACCCCCACCGTCTAGGCACTATGTAAAAGCCTCCCGTAGTCCGCTCTCATGGACATCTCCCACGGTCATCCCTCACAGATCATCTTTCTTTCTGTGTCTGCTCCCAATCGCCTTGATAAACCTCCCAAAGACTTGGACAGGTACCCGTTTATAAAGCAGCGTTCTACTGGGAGACTGTCTTCCGCATCTACATGTGTTGAGTAGCATAAATACGTTGCCATACCCTCCACCGCCAGGTCGGCTTGCTAGACGACATCCACCATCATGTCCTTCCTCTCCAAATCATGGCTGTCCAAAAAGTCCGAGGTCGTCCTCTTCTCGTCCACCGCCATTGCTCTCTATGGCTACGACCAGGGTATGATGTCTCTCATCAACACCAATGCCAATTATCTATCAACTCTCGGAATTAGCGAAAAGTCACCTCTCGTCGGTATCATCGTCGCTGTTTATTATCTTGGTTGCTCTGTTGGTGCTGTTCTCTTCAGCTATTTCAGTGACACCTTTGGTCGCAAGAAGGGCATATTTGCATGTCTTGCAACTGCGTCACTCGGTAATCTCATCATGTTCCTCACAGGACTGGGTGGTTGGAGTACCGGTGCAATCCACATGTTCTGGGTTGGCCGTGTAGTCATGGGCTTAGGCGTTGGGGGTATTGATAGTGTGATCCCAGTGTACTCAAGCGAGCTATCGAATGATGAGTCACGTGGTAAAGCGCTGGCCCAAGAGTTTCAGATGAACATATTTGGTCTAAACATGGCATTCGCAATCAATTTGGGCGTCACGGTCGCTCTCGGAAAGACAAATGAATGGGCCTGGCGAATTCCGATCGTGGTCATGCAGGCCTACCCGATTCTGTTACTACTGGTAATTGAAAGACTGCCAGAGAGCCCACGGTGGTTATTGTATCACGATCGGAAAGATGAAATGTACGAGGCACTGGAAGATGTCCACGGAAAGGAAGATGGAAAGCAAAAAGCCAAAGAGTTGTTGGAGTCTCATGAAAAGGAGAAAGATATGGATGTCGGATACATTGATATGTTGACGCCCGGACACCAACAGTTCCATCCGACAGTAATTACGGTAATGGGCCAGGTAAATCAGGTGAGTATCAGTCTTGAAATCATTGAATCGTTGGCTAATGTATGCAGGCATTGACCGGTTATGGTGCTGTATCTGTATACGGTCCTCAAATCTTCGAGTTGCTTGGGTATGGAGTGCGAAGCGCCGAATATCTCACGCAAGCAAATTACCTTTCATACTTCGCGCTTATGACCTTTGCATGGCTTCTGATCGACGCAATTGGCAGAAGGAAGCTCATGGTTGGAGGTAGCGTTGTGCTCACTGTTTGCTTCCTCCTTCTCGCGCTCTTCGGCGGCTTAGCCATGGAATCGGACTCGATCGGTATCTCAAATGGCCCTCCAGCAGTTCTCGGCAGCATTGCCCTGTTCATTGCAACTGGTGGATTCGGAATCGGCTGGCTTGCGACAGTGTGGCTGATACCTACCGAAATCTATCCGACAACTGCACGGGCACAGGCTTCAGCCATCAGTGTTATCATCTGGGGTCTAGCAAATTTTGCTGTCACGCTGACAACGCCAATAATGTTCAATAACTTAAAGTACTGGTTGTTCCTTGTTTTTGCTGCGACCAATGCTTTCGCTGGTATCTGGACGTACTTGTATCTGCCAGAAAGTGGAGGACGCAGTTTCGAGGAGAATCAGAAATACTTCGATGACGCTAAAGAGCAAGGGACATGGCGCGTATCGAAGATAGAGAATGGCGTATACCGGAGATTGCCATATGGAGGTGATCTTGAAGGCGAGAGAACGCCTTTGCTACAAAGAGTTGAGGACCAACTGACGAACTGACGGACTGAAATGGCATGTCAGCGCGAACTGAATTGGATACTGCAATTGAAGTGACCTGGACATTAACATACTTGGCAGATTACACGAGTCTCTCGAAGTGACGCAGTGTGAACAGGATGGGAGAACGCCACAGCCACTGGGAGGAACAGCTAAGCGCCGGGAGTGCGGTCTGTGCACACCAGGGTTTCTGCCGCCGGTCATGTCGAGGCAGCGAGACTCTTGAAAGGCATCAAGTGGGGGCCGGAGTTCTACCTGAATATGGATATCCCAAGATACATGCCTTAATCATTTGTTCATTCCTAGCATTGTATGCAAATGTCTAATGTGGTGCAGCACACGCGAAGCAGCATAAATATGAGATATTAATGCACCCATGCATCACACTAAGCGAACCCCACACTGGTACTGGACGTCGGCTCTAAACGACAATTGCGAACTGTGTCTTCTCGGAGGAGGCGGCGAGGGCGGCGACTCCGTACATATCATTGATATGAGGTGGAGACACTGGCAGTGACCAAATTACGAGAGGACAACAGTGGGTAGTAGGATGGCTAGGCATCCAGACAGTCCTTAGCATCAGCATGATCACATATCTAGAATCCCCAGTCGTCGTAGTACCTGGAATTAATTGGATTACCGCCAGGAATAAGATGAGAAATAGGGCTGCATAGCCTTTACATACTACTAGCAGGTAGTCTCTCGAGTGTTGGGCCCCCAATGCCGAATGTTTTCACCGCTGAAGGTGGTAATTCGACCAATCAACAGACCCGAAACCTGTTCTCCCAAGCGCGTGGGGTGCTTTTTCCCAGGGTTGTGGCGGGGTTCAGTAGTAGTACCTGGTAGGAGTAATTTAGTAGTAGCAGCCAGCGGTAATCAGGAAGACCCCTCGCGCATAATTACCACCACCTATTTCTTCTACTAGGTATACATACAAACATACTGACTCTCCCGCGGCCACAACTGTTATATTCATTCGCATCTGATCCAGCATATCACTTCTCTCTCTTTGCTCAGTCAACACAGCGTCCTCTGAGGAGCGTTCTCTCGACCTCTTCATCATTCTACGCTCTGCAGTTCCTGTTACGGGAGAGCTCCAAAGTGCCGCCCTCCTCCTTCACCCTCATCTCCACCCCGCTTCGCCCTCTTCTGCCTTTTCTTGACGTGTCGACCAATTTGAGGCTTCGAACTTCCACTCACTTCACACGCCTTGACCTGAGACAAGTTTACCTTGCTGCGACTTCCTCCGTGCTTCGCATGCTCCGTCAGACTTTACCTCCGCGTCTATCGTTCCTGAGAACCTAAACAGGCCCTTGCAAAACTCGACGGGGCGCTGCTGATCATAGCTGTCCTCTGAGTCGCATCGAGATAGCACAACACACATACACTCACTCGCTCGCCTCATATACACACCAGCCAGTATGTCGGACTTGCAAGGACGCAAAGTCTTCAAGGTCTTCAATCAAGAGTTCATCGTGGATGAGAAATACAATGTTACCAAAGAGCTGGGTCAGGGTGCTTACGGTATTGTCTGGTACGGACCACTTGATGACGTGTGTCTGAAGAACACATGTGAAGACTGACATCTGCCTACCCTCAGTGCGGCGACCAACAATCAAACTGATGAAGGTGTTGCTATCAAAAAGATCACCAATGTCTTCAGCAAAAAGATCTTGGCGAAGCGTGCCCTCAGAGAAATAAAGCTGTTGCAGCATTTCAGAGGTTAGCATCACCCTTGCACATGCAGATCGATTGTCTCCGCCAAATGGCAAATGCTAACAATCATATCAGGACACCGAAACGTATGCATCCGCCTGCTGACGCCTCTGTGTCGACATGGAGTTAACTGAATACTGTTGTAGATTACATGTCTGTATGACATGGACATTCCTCGACCAGATAGCTTCAACGAGGCGTACCTCTACGAGGGTGAGCAGGCTGTCTACCGAGATACAAACCACGTACTGATCTTATTTAGAACTCATGGAGTGCGACTTGGCAGCCATCATTCGTTCCGGTCAGCCGTTGACAGACGCTCATTTCCAATCATTCATTTATCAAATTCTGTGCGGCCTGAAATACATTCACTCAGCAAACGTGCTGCACCGTGATCTCAAACCGGGCAACCTTCTGGTCAATGCGGATTGCGAACTGAAGATTGCTGACTTCGGCCTTGCTCGCGGTTTTTCCATGGATCCGGAAGAGAATGCAGGTTACATGACAGAGTATGTTGCCACCAGATGGTATCGTGCACCTGAAATCATGTTAAGCTTCCAGAGCTACACTAAAGCCAGTGAGTACGATGATGTTGATATGAAATAGTGCATGGCTGAATCGGTGTAGTTGATGTATGGTCTGTTGGATGTATTCTTGCAGAGCTGCTTGGCGGTAAGCCCTTCTTCAAAGGGCGCGACTATGTCGACCAGCTCAATCAGATTCTTCACTACCTTGGGACGCCCAGCGAGGAGACACTTGCTCGCATTGGCTCTCCGCGTGCTCAAGAATATGTCCGCAACCTGCCATACATGCAGAAGGTCTCTTTCCAGGCTCTATTCCGAAACGCAAACCCGGACGCTTTGGATCTGCTAGATCGCATGTTGGCATTCGATCCGTCAAGCCGTGTTAGCGTCGAGCAAGCTCTCGAACATCCATACCTGCAAATCTGGCACGATGCTAGTGACGAGCCAAACTGCCCCACTACTTTTGACTTTGCATTCGAGGTCGCTGAAGACATCTCTGAGATGAAGAGGATGATCCTCCAGGAAGTCCAAAGGTTCAGAAACATGGTCCGACAGCAGTCCATCAACCAAGTAGGCGGAGCCACAGGCGGACAGGCCAACAACGTTCCTATTCCAGACAACTACGATCCCCGCGCGTACGAGAACCCGCGGCCGCAGGAATACCAAGGCTACGGCGGCAATGCACTTGAGCAGGACCTTCAAGGGGGTCTTGACGCGCATATGAGATAGACTATGAAGTTTTTTTCCTGTGCGAGAAACAAAACGGACGTGGATATGAACATTTTGAATGCCAGAATATGGTCAGGACGGATGTTTTTATTCTTCAATCCGATTGTAGACACACACACATGTCAGATCGAGAGTGGCATTGGGTGCTGGGGCAGTAATATGTCAGTGATGATGATGATGATGAGTCTCTCTTCTTTATTACAGGTCGCTGGGACGTCCCGTACACACACACCTATATCTATGATATGTAGCTTGGCGGGTAACGATGTGACCCGACCCTATCGCTCCTTCCACCGATCCTGGCAGTCAGTCAGTCAGTCAATCAATCACGTGTGTGCAGTACTGTACTTGATGGAATTACTACCTACCTAAACCATCCATCTCCTTTGCGAAAAAGAGTCACCGCCAAGTCAAGTAAGTAAGTAAGTAAGTAAGCAAGTAAGGAATTCAGATATGCTCTCCGTCTCCGCAGTCCAAATCACACATTAACACGCACACTCAACAACACTCACTCACTCAATCAGCAGTCAGCAATCAGCAATCAGCAACCAGCAACCAGCAATCATATTACCATCAGCTGCAAAATATCTCGCTCGCTCGCGCATTATATGGAGGAGGAGTATGTATATACATTCATTACACGGCCCGGCTCTCCATGCCCCCAAGCCCCGCTCCAAATACCATGTTATATATATATATATATATATTCATGCATGCTGTTCTTTCCCTCTTGTGCATGCCATTCCATGCTCTGCCATGCCATGCGATGCAAATCTGCGCTGCCAACTTTAGGTGCCGCCAATAAATTCCGCTTTAAAAAACCCCTAGAGAAACAAGAAACAATAACAAGAACGCCTTTCAAATGCCCTGCGCGCCGCCCTCTGCCCCCAACCCATCCTTACGCAACGACAAATCTATCCCGTAGGCCTTGCGGCAGTCATAATATTTCTTTTTAGAGGGCGTTGCTTAGTTCCTTCTTGTCGATGGCACGCCTCTATGGCCACCTCGTCTCCACGTACCATTGCCAGCCCCGATATCAATCCGGCTCATCTCCTCGCTCAGCCTTGCTAGATCGTCACCGTGTCCGAGAGGGATTTTCGCGGGGATTGGCGGCGGTTGTGGCTGTCTGTTGCCTGCATCTCTCCTCACGCCTACTGCGTATGGACTAGGACTGTACTGGGTATGGTGCCCAGCGTCTCGCAGACCGCTGTTGGGCGCGGAATTGGGGGTCCCTGACGCGCTGTATTCTCCTGGACGCGGCTTGTGCAACCGGTTGCGGCCATTCGAGTTTGGTGTAGTAGGCGCAGAGGAATCGTGGAGAACGAGGGATGAAGACATGGCACTCGATGGGGCGATATCACTGCGACGGCCGATTCCACGGGCACCAGTGAGACGCTCACGGTCGCGAGTTGGAGTACTATTCTGCACTCCTTTCGCTTCGGGCTCAGGAGCATAGCTCTCGACTGGTAGATGGTCAGATGGGTCGATGACGCGGCCGTCGAATCCAATAATGGGACCATTGGATTCTTTGGAACCGTCCTCTGCCGAGCTTGAGGCGCCTCCAGCGATGCTCCTTGAAGACCCTGGCGTGTTCGGGTTAAACGCATCGAAGTCGTCTGGGCCAAAAGGAACGGCAGAAAGCCGTCGCTCACGATCAGTCGGCGGTTGTGGAGACACCGACTTCCTAGGAACCATGTTTCGAGAGTTATTGCGGCCTGTGCGTGGATCACTCGGAATTCCAGGACTCACAGCTCGAGGTTTGATCATTGGTGGGACTTCTGTAGGAAGGTATTGAGTATTAGTGGGAGAGGCGCTATAGTGAGATCGCTGTCCTGAAGGTTCTTCGTGGGCGAAGGAATATGATGGTGGAGTCTGGTAGGCCATGTTCGGGGGCGTTTGGTAGTCCTGTGGAGAAACATGCTGCTGCTGATGCAGAGGTGTGTCATGTGTCATCGACTGATAAGGCTGGATCTGAGGAGAGACACTTGGAGTCAGGCCTCGAATGCTCATCCTTTTGTCTTGCCTTGCTCGATTACCAGCCGGCACTAAGCTTGAAGGAAGTTCATTCCGCAATGGCGAGGGTTGCGATGTGTCACGTGACACGGGGCGCTCGCGAGGCTGTGTATAGCGCCGTTCGTATGGAGAATTCCCATTGTAGTCGCTGTTGTGAGAAGACATTGTGCCATATGGATCCCGTTGCATGTCGTCACGGCTGGTTGATAGTCGAAGTGGTGCTGGTGCCATTTCGGCATGATAATCGGGAGCGTACTGCTGCTGCTCAGCTTGATAGATTGCAGGTGCGCTGCTTCTGTGTACCGGAGGGGGCGGCGGTACATCGAGCTCATCTTCGACGGTAGGCTGCATGTGTTGTCTTGCGTCTTCCGAGTTATAGAAAGGATTCTGCTGGGTAATTTCCTCGTAGCCTTTGCTCCAGTTGGGTATTTCCGGTTCTGGTTCATGCTGGTATAATGGGCTCTGATGACGATTGTGTGGGCTGTGATACTCGTCAGCTGGAGTTGAGCCCTGACGATGAGTGTAGTCTTCGGAGTGTGCGTGATTCAAGCTTCTCCTCTCATGGACAGTGGGGACCGTAGGCGCAGAGTTGGCATGTGGTAGGTCCATGTAGCTCTGTGGACGTGTGGAATGTGCCGGTAGAGCATGCGTTGCGTCGACCGGCTGTGCTACATACATATCACGGCCATGGCTCCGCTGTGAAGGTCTGTATGACTGTTGTGTTTCACTGGGCATATGTAGGTCTGGCTGGCTGCTATGCACGGCATGGTGAGCTCGAGGACTGGCAGCAAGCTCTGGTAGCTGTCGATTGTTCTCTGTCTGCTCGTAGAAGGTATGGCGCTTTGGTGCAGGAACTGTGTCAGGGAGAGCATAGTGAGATTGTGGTCGTGGTGCGGATGGTAGGCCTCGGGGACCGTTCTGTGGTGACGGGACCGGGCGCTCAATCGACCCAGAGGGCGAAGGAGTACCAGTAACAGGGTTCGCTGGCAAAGGTCTTCGTTTTACAGGTGCAGCATCTCGAGGTCCATTCATTGGAGCGCCTTGGCGCTCTGCTGCTGCGTTCCTCATGGCCTCTCGCCTAGGTTGTACAACCTTCTCCGGCTTTGGGCGAGTGTCATAGTAGGTGAGCTCAATGCGAATTTCGCCAGCATAGCGGCCCTTGCAATTCAAGCCATGCCATATATCACTCTTTCCACCGCCTGGTATAATGACGTCTCCTAGACTGACGAATGTTTCACCAATCAATTCCGTCTTCTTGTCATCATTGAATATTGAGACTTTGAGGGTCTGGTAGTCGATGGAATCGTGTACGGTGAAGCGGAGTTCCTGGTCCCTGGCTATCATCAGTACACAGGACTTTAGGCTTTTACGCAAGCGACTTACCATCTTGGTGTCTGACCTCCTCGTCTATCCGTGTTTGTCTTCTTCGCTTCTTTTCCAAGTCTGGCAGCACAATACGGGTCTTGTTTTCCCATACTCCTTCTGTTTGGTAGATTCTTAGCCCGATCAAAGACAGCAACAAGCGTCCCAATTTCAGGCCCGTCCACTGTCATATCAGCGTAAATTCCAGAGGTGTGAGCTCCGCCCATGGGACTGGGCTTCGCTAAGCGAGTCGCCATTGTCTAAGATGTGTGGAGATTGGGAACGATTGACGATTGCTAGTATAGGAAGCACGATTCCAAGTCCTGGATTGCGTCTTTAAGGAATAATATGGCAGGCGAAGGAGCGGAGACGCGGGGTCTGCGTCTGAAGACGATGTCTAGCACCAAGTTGGTGTCATGAGAGGACTTGAACAGCAAGGAGGAGTTTGAATTGGGACTGGCGAGAGAGTCGTGATAGATTAAGGCCAGGGTATATGCAGGACCCAAATAGATAGCGGCGAGTAGCAGACGCAGAAGAGAAGTAGAAGCAGAAGCAGAAGTGCGTAAGTAGCTGGAGGGAAGCACAACAGAATGAATGGGTAGTAGTACTACTATTACAAGCATACAAGACACCACAAGACAGGTTCGCGGCTATGGTGGCTGGCGCACCAGGAACAAGCCGCTAAATTGCTGGGGCTGGTTAGCGTCGAACGAGAAGGCTGGGCTGACGAGTTTTGGTTGTCCGTGCCGCCTAAAAAGAAGTGAGAACACGGGGAGCAAGGGCCCCCTAGCAGGGCACCGAGGCAGCTAATTTGGGCTTCTGGTGGGGCGTGTAGGCAGCTAATTTTGGGCGACTGGTGGGGCGTCGTCCCTTGTTCTTCATCGCCCCACCATCGTAGGTTGACCTGGATGATTGTGATGTATAAGGTATTATGACATCTAGGCGCATATCCATAGGTAATCAAGTGTATACCTCAAGAATGTAGAGACCCAAGAGAGCAGCATGTCTCGTCTCATCTCTATCCAAGCTGGACTGCTTAGCATTCATTGCGTGCACATACATCCCCTCCGACAAGGTCTCACCCTGTTCCGGAACGCGAACATCTATCTACAACCAAGGTTTGAATGAATGTTTGCTACGGTGATTGCTTTATTGTTTACCTGCCACCACAATCAATACACACTGTACGTGCATTTGTGTACCAATGTAACACCTAGCTGTTACTTGATTCTTCATCTTTATTGATTGCTTTTCTGTCTGGTGTCCATCTGGTGCACCATGTCAAGTTGTCAACATGTGATGTCAGCCTTGTCAATCTGTTGGAAAACAGTGTTGTGGCGCAGCAGACGAGAATACTCATTATATTATGTATATCTGCATGTTTCCGATGCGTTTCTGTCTTTCTATTCACCGATGTTTCAGACCGTCTGTCATCTGGCGAACAGCATGCGCTTGTTGTATGTTCCTGGACCCACAAGCAACCCAATCGACGGATGGAACGCAATCCCATACACTTGCAGCCACTATGAGAACCGTGCCACCAACC
This sequence comes from Pseudovirgaria hyperparasitica, assembly GCF_010093815.1. Taxonomy (NCBI): domain Eukaryota; kingdom Fungi; phylum Ascomycota; class Dothideomycetes; order Acrospermales; family Acrospermaceae; genus Pseudovirgaria; species Pseudovirgaria hyperparasitica. Next base: position 479,663 of record NW_022985568.1, read on the forward strand.
ACCTAATTAAGTGCTGTCAACATGTCTCGTTCACTTCCAGACTTTCACACAATCGCGTCAACATGTCCCGCAACAGCGTCCGAAGCTTGATTTCGTTCCGATTAGGGACGATTTCCATGTATCAGCATCATCAACCACCTCGGCTCTTCTCCACCTAAATTCGATCCGAGCATGGATTGGCGTCCGCGTCGGCGTCATTCTTGCTTCAGTATTGAATTCTCGCTCTGGCGCAACCCAGTCTGTCTCCACCTGCATCATGCTGCCCACTCGACCTGGTTCAGAGACGAATCCTAGTTCGTCACAATGTCAAGTTCCTACTACCCCAACGAAACACTCCTCCCATCTACCTCAGTCGCTGTTTGACATTGCTGTCGTTGGCACTGTGTTCCCGTTGATGACCGCGCCAGAGTTTCTGTACAGATTCACATCCAGCACAATGTTTGGCGGAAAGAGCTTTGAGCCTGAGCGTGATATTCCGGACCTGTCAGGCAAGGTCATACTGGTGACTGGAGGTACCACTAAACAACTATACTTTCCTGGCACACAACACACAGGCTGACTTGTGATAGGCAATACCGGCCTAGGACAGGAAGCCATCCTTCAACTGGCAAAACACAAGCCGGCACACATCTACATGGGCGCGCGCACCGCATCCAAAGCCGAACAGGCCATCAAGGAAATCAAAGCTGTCGTACCCGACGCTCCCGTCTCTCATATCCCGCTCGACTTGACCTCGTTCGAATCCATATCTGCGTGCGCGAAACAATTCAACGAGAAAGAGTCCAGACTAGACATCCTCTACAACAATGCTGGGATTATGGCAACGCCCATGGGCCTCACAAAAGAAGGCTACGAGATCCAATTCGGAACAAACCACATGGGCCACTTCCTATTGACCAGGCTGCTCCTGCCCAAGATGGAGAAAACCGCAGACGAGCCGAACGCGGATGTGCGCATAGTGAATGTCTCGTCCGAGGGCCATCGGTTCGCTCCAAACGGCCATCTCGTCACCGACGCAGAATCCCTCGGACAGATGATGACTTGGCGGCGCTACGGCATGTCGAAGCTCGCAAACATCCTTCACGCGCGTGAGCTTGCGAGAAGATATCCGAAAATCACCGCCGTGTCCATCCACCCAGGCGTCATCAAGACCAACCTCTACACACCCATGTCCGAGACAAATTTCATTCTGAAGTTTAGCACGGCTATTTTTGGTGCTGTCGCACGCGTTGCTCTTCCTGATGTCCCCGCTGGTGCCAAGAATCAGCTTTGGGCCGGGACGTGTCCCAAGTCGGAGGTGAGGAGTGGTGCCTACTATACCCCGATTGGCAAGGAGAAGCAGAAGGGCTGGGTTGACTGGAGCGACGACTTGGCCAGGAAGCTGTGGGATTATTCGGAGGCAGAGGTCCAACAAAAAGGGTACTGATTTCGTGATATCCATCAAACGGCTTTATACCCGGAAGTCCACTTTATGGCACCGCATCATATAAGCACCGTGACGAACAAGCTTCCGCAATATTCCAACTTCATCACTGGGTATAGGGACTGGCCTGACATGTCCGTCGTGTAAAACAACATGCCATTCCTCACGTATATGCTATGCCATACGGTAGTGGTATGCACGCATATCCAGCACGTTGCCTTCACATATACAGCACATGTTCGAAGAGATACCATCCATCCTCTTCGCAATGGCCACAATGCCCACTATAACTCCACCACAACCCAAGTCGTGTACTATCCATCACACCACATCCCACCGCGCAAGCCTACCCACCATCTGCCCCGCATTCCGCACAATACACAGACGGCCCTCCTTTTCCCTGTCCCTTTCTCTTCCCCCTTCCCTTTCCACAACATCAGCAGCTCCCTCCTCCCCCTCCTCACTACCCAGCGGCAAAACCCTCGATACCAGCACCGACCCAATCGCCGTCGCCTTGCCCTCGCACAGATTATAATTCCCCGTCGTCACGAAGCCTATCAGATCGACGGCGTCCGGCACGGCGGGATATTCTTCACCGTCACCGGGTCGGGTCTGCTGCTCGGTAAGGAGAACATGTGCCAGTCTAGCGCGGCGCTCATGGGCCGGTGCGTTTTGAGGCAGTGCGGCGATGTGGCGGTGGATTCTGTCGGTTTTTGCCTGGACGTCATGTCTGTGTCAGCTATTGTGCAAAATATAGGGTTTGCCCAGGGAGAGGGGGTTGGTATAGATATATATATATATATATATGTACCTTTTTCCTACTACTACCGGGCGAATCAGGAACCAGTTTCAGCCAGGACTGTCGGAGCTGGGGGTTCGTGGTGGGGAGACGGTATATGCGCGCGCAGGCGGTTGCGGAGCCGCGGGCGAGGAGGGTGAGGGTTACTGTGCAGAGGGAGGTGGTGAGGTTGGGGGCTGTGGGCGATGTGGTGGGGAGGGTGTGGGTTGGGATGTGGCGGAATTGTTTGGGGGGTTCAGCGGGTTCTTCTTCTGGAGATGGGGGAGGTTAGTGAGAGTTTTGGTTGGCTTTTATAGGCGATGGGAAGAAGGAGTGCGGTCCAGACGAAGGGAAACTTACCAGTCGAGTCCTGCGGCGGCGGCGGCCGACGCAGCGCGTCCCAATCGCACGCCCATCCAACTCCCACCTCGCCCTTCCTGCCTCGCCCTAGATCGAGCGTACTCCACTCGACACGCTTCCCCTTCGGCATGCGCGCCCACTCCCGCTGCCTCTTCTCGTCTTCAGCCCTCTGCCACGTATCCCCCGCCGCCGTGCCCGGATAATCGCCAGGGAACCAGGGCGTGCCGGATTCAAAGGCGAGCTGGCGCACCTCGTCCAGGCCGCCGAAGCGGGGGTTGCCGCCGGTCGAGACGGGGTAGTGCATGAGGGAGTACCAGATTGGCAGGATGCATTTCCAGGGGGCGAGGAGGGTCCAGCTGCCTTGGCCGTTGTGGGTTGGGTTTCGTCGGGTGAAGAGGAGGATGGGGATTTTGGGGTCGGTGGGTAAGGGGGTTGGGTGGGTGGTGTGGTGCTTGAGGGTGGATTTGCGGCGGTTGATGGATTTCTGGCTTGGGAGGGAGCGGGTTGCGGTTGTGCGGGCGGATCGTGAGAAGAGGGCTGAGGCGGGGGGTGGAGATGTGTCGAGGGGCCAGGTTGTGAGTAGGTCTAGCATTTCTGCTTCGCTGGGACAGGAGCTCGAGGACGGGGTACGTCGTGGAGGGTGGTGTAGTCTGGGGTCTGCGGCGGCGAATGATATGATGACGTCTTTGGGTAGACTGGCGCAGTTGTTCAGGCTGGACAGCTTCGGCCATGTAGCATCTGCTGATGATGGCGCCTGGGCATTCAGGGGCGTTGGCCACAAGACCGCTGTGAGAGCCTCTGTGGCAGCCGGGCCCGTAATCTCGATACTTCCAATCTCGAATCTGAGATCCTCGACGGCTACGGAGGGCTTCTGGACCTTTGAAAGACGGACAATCTGTTCCCAGGCTTGGAAGAAGCCAGCTGGATGTACTCGGACGAAGACCTTGCGTTTCGCGGCGGCTGCTTGGGCTGGAACGTCACTTTGGGGTGGCAGCGTGGCATTCTTGTCTGGTGCTGCGGGACACCATAAGATGGTTGTAGGTGCTATGGCATCGTAGGGGTATGCTTCTCGCTCGTAAAGCCAGCCATGCCACGCGCGCAGTCCTGCTCTCCATTTACGCCCGGGTCTGCCCCATATTGACTCGCGTTCGCCGACGCCGAGAGCACGGAGGAGGTTCTTGATGCTTGCCTCAACGCCTTCGAGGCTGATGGTCGCCATGTAGCTCATGTCCCATGCTACGGCTCCGCGTAACGTGCTGGCTCGGTGTGTAGGTCTATAGCTTTTGACGGACGGGGACAGTGGGATGGCGTAGCGCCACAGAGGTTCCTTCGGATTCGTCATTCGCGCACGTTTCGTATGATACATATGCGTAGGCAGCCATGACTTGTTTATCTGCCGTTTGCGGAACTTCGCCGGTGGTGTCGGCGGCTTCGCAACAACCGCGGTCTTCTTCACTCTTGGCTTACGAACGTTGATATTTTTCGGGTTCTTGGGACTCCCTTCTCCTGTTGCCGCTGTTGCTTCACCAGCATCATCTACTATAGCAGTGACCTTGACCTCGAGCGCTATATCTGCCTTTTTCCCCGTGCTCTTGCCCAGCCCATGTAACTTCCGCGCCGTATCCAGCCTCAATCGCGCCCGACCACTCTTCTTCCTCGTCCTCGAGCTCACCGTAGGCGTATTATCCTCCACCATCTCACGCATCGCCCGCCCGCGCAGCCTACCCGGAACCCGCTTCGCATTATGGCTAGCCTGCCGTCTGCGCAACTCCCGCGGCACTTCCTGGAACGCCCGACTGCTCAGCGCCTTCTTGGACCGCTGGATGCCTTCTTCGAGCGCTCTGATCTCGAACTCGCGCGCTTTGACGAAGCTGGAGAGGTCGATTTCGCCGTTGAACGCGCTCGACGAGGTCTGCGCGGCGAGTTTGCGGTCGGAGAGCGTTTTCTGGCGTTTTGCGTTGGGCGCGTGCGGTTGGGAGGATGCGGATGAGTGCGGTGGCGGCGGGCGCTTCTTGGTCGATGATTTCGCCGCCATGGCGTGTGTGAGGTGAGGCTCGTGGGCTGTGCATCTATCTGTTTGGGATATCTGGTGCGGCGGTCGAACATTCATGGAGTCGGAGAGTGGGTAGGGTCGGGTAAAACGCGGTCCTAACGCGCTGTCACGGGCGTCTTAAAGTGTATTTTCTGTTGGTCGCATAAACACGAAACGAAACCTTTTAATACTTAGGCACCTCCGGATCTCGGATCTAAAAGTGCCTTCTTGGACTCTATGTATGGCGAGGGCGTGCCTAATGACCAGGCACTATGATTCGACGCTTGTCAGCTATATGAACTTTTCTGAGCTGCACTGGTCCATGGCAGCGGCCATGCCTTGAGGTAGACAATCAAGGGAATCAGACTCACTGCATTGATGATTAGCCCAGCAGCTTCGTCCAGACCATCTTCGACTAGGCGTTCGTCGGCACGGGACGTGCGATGTTGATTATGATCATTCAGCATGCACCCTACGAGCATCACAAGCTCACACTTCGAGTCGAGTACGGCATCTCCAATACTACCCCTGAAGGGCTATGGCGGCAGCCTTTCGAGTAGTCGAGCTATAGTTCTAGTCTACCAAGGTGGTGGCTGATGAAAGGTAGCTGTCGCTCGAATCGATGCCCATGAGTCGCCTTAAAACATGAGTCTGTCTCCAGGTCGGACACAAATGTTCATGCAGGCGCTATCATAGCAGACATCTGCCACTTCACGAATGCGTATGAACACTCCATGGATTGTGTCGATTACATGGAAACGTAACTGGAAGTGCGTTGGTTGCAGAGAAAACGCATTCCTGAAGACGACGAGTCAACCATCTAGCAATTACTTTCTTCCCCAGACTAAAAAACCGGAGTCCGTACGAAAGCTATGAGAGACCTGAAAGATTCTCATAGGTCGCGTTTTGGCACTGATAAATTAAACACATCGAAAGACGATGACATACTTGAAGCAAGGTGAAAATTCTACAACGTCAACTACGTCCTCCAGACTTGTCGTTACATATTATACACAATTTGCTAGGCATCAGGCATTGATACACTCCTTAATATGACTGTGTCACTATCTGCTCACACCGTGGCACCTTTGGCCATGTTTGTGCTAGTACAGGCAGTTGTTCCAGCATCAACAGTCAGTATAGTGCCTACATATATTCAGTTCATCGGCATAGTCAAACACTCAATCATCTACTGACCAGTGATCCATCGAGCTTCTGGACCAGCTAGAAAACGAACTGCTGACCCACAGTCCCAGCCACAGCCTTCGGTCTTCAAGAGACTTCGCTCCTTTCTCGCCACACGAGCTTCATCGGACATACCATTTCCGTACATCATTGGGGTATACAACATCCCTGATTCAGTACTGGTCAGTCGACTTCAAGCTGAGTATGATGACCTACACACCCGGACAAACGCAGTTGACTCTTATGCCATCCGGGGCATGATGCGCTGCCATCGCTCGGGTCATGTTGACGACCGCGCCTTTCGTAGTTGGATACAACAAATGTGGAGTGCCACCTCGAAGTCCCGCGACACTTCCAATATTGACAATGCTTCCTCTCACATCGCGATCTCGGTCGTTCTTCATCATGACCGGTATCGCGTATTTGCTCATCAACATGATGCTATTGACGTTGACCTCGAAACCTCTATTCCATTCGTTCAAGTCCAAGTCGATCGCAGTTCCCTTGGCTCCCACGACTCCGACATTATTGATCAGAATGTCCAAACGGCCGAACTTCTCGGTTGCAAATTGGACAATACGAGAGCAGTCGTCCGGGTTTGATACGTCGCCGCTGCATGTTGCTGCTTCTGCAAATCCCTCGTTTTGGATCATCTCGACGGTCTTGTCCGCCCATTCTGTGTTGATGTCGACACAGACGACGTGACAGCCGTCTTCGGCGAGGAGTAATGCTGCCGCTCGACCATTTCCTATGCCTTCGCCTGCGGAGCCCGCACCTGTCACTATAGCTACTTTAGATGCTAGCGAGCGTGACGGGCGTGATTGGAGGTTTGTCATGTTCAAAATAGGCAGATTATGTTGCTAAGAAGCAGTGTTTGACTCTAGTCGTATAGCACTGGTTACATCTACCCATGCGTATTGTCCAGACGGATCCTATAGATCCGCATGTGGGGCAAGTATCTATGGATGACCCCTCTCTGCTGTCAGGCTACACTTTACTCTCAGTTCGGAGACTAATCCTACTCGTCTTAGTTACACCAAAAGTTTAGTTGTGTATGTATATCATCTGGTCTATGATGTACATCTTCTATTTATTCTTCCTGTAATCATAGCACGGCTGCAGCCTCACACACACCACACTCCTCGGTACAGCACATTCCACAGCACCATCTCTAGAGGTCTTGTAATCAGCAGAACACCACGAGTGCCTTAATACCTGATGGACCTTCATGTACATGTGCGGAAATGCAATTATGGCATTGAGACTCAGTGTCTGGACACCCAATATACACAGCTTCTCTTTCGTTCAGACTACCCTTTGTCGTTGATACTAATGCCAATATAACTCTAGCTTGAACCCCACGGTGTCAATACGCGCTCGTAGGAGTCAATTCGAATCATCGGTATCTCATCGTAAATGATCACTGCCTGGGGTTAGTATCAATTACCAAGCGAACTTTGTAGGCGCCAGTCACGCCATGCGACATGCTTTTATCGTTCAACTGATAATGGCTTGAACATCAATAAACACAATGATCGCAAGGCTCCGTTGGCCTGGTAATGCCGAAGGATGTAAGAAGGATTAATATTCCATTTAATGCTCTAATCTGCTAAATTCGGGTGTTATGCCAATCCTCTGCTATCGATCTCTCACTCACACGCTATTATCCTAGGTTAAATCAAAACGTCATAATCCAAGATTAGGAAGGACTCACAATGTCCTTTTGCACGTAGATACTCCCGAATGGAATGATGCGCTCCTGGCTATTCCTAACCTCCGGAAGGATCGGAGTCCCCCGTCGGATGTTAGCTATTGAACCGAACTGGGTCTTGAAATTCTGCAAGGGAACGTCCTGGGAGCTTTCTGGGTTTCGCTTGCTTCCACTGCTGCCGTAGGCGTATTGCCTGCCATAGCCGCTTCGCTTGTGCCGCCGCGAGGTAACGAGGAAACGTAGCGATGGAAGACACCCGACGATGATTGCTAGTTGTTCATGAGCTTCATTCACTATGCGTCCTGGGAACCCGAGTCTTGACTTACCGATGTTCAACTCCCAGATGGACCAAACGCCGACCCATACAGGACTGAAATGCCCAGTCTCGGGACGAGTATTGAGCAGTCTCAGCATGGCAAATACTACGACGAGGAAACTCAGCGAGAAGATGATCCCGAGGGCAGTCTTCTGACGCTTGTTGATCTGCAGGTTCCAAAGAAGATTCCACGGTAGCAGCATGATTGCTAGATCGGTGACGATGTCGGCGACTCCAGCGAATCGAATCGTCACGACGTGCATCGATCGGTTGTGTTCCGAGTGGCACTTCCCTATCCTTAACATCAGGACGTGCGAAGAACGATAGCAGATGAACATACCAGGCTTGAAATAGTCACCCGTCTTTCCACAAACGCCAAAAAGCAGCCCAAAGCTGACGAACAGACAACTCATTGTAAATCCAGCCACTGTCCACCAATATACCATTGATCTTCCTATAGATATATTCATGAACCGTCTTAGGAATACTAAGATACTGATCTTGACACTCCATAGACCCGTCCAAAACAACATGAATAATGCAAACTGGTAGGTTTGCCACATGGCTTGAGTCTCACTCGACTGTTGCGGTCCAAAGCCAAACATCAGATCGATCGCCACTTGATAGATTATAGCCAGAGCCAGGAAACAAATGAAGCCGAAGACAAGAGCAAAGTCGTCCGCAAAGACGGCATGTTTGATTTTTATCCGGATCCAGATTCGCGCGACTGAAAATGTAAATGTAATGGCCACACAGCTCCAGAGCATGGCCTACGTTGTTATCAGTTCGAACGTCAGTCTCGTAGATATCTACTAACCATGAATGCTCTTCTGGATGGAGTCCCCTCCATGGAAGGCATTTTCTGCCTCTGTGTAATGGTCACATCGTGGTCCATCCCATCTACTCTGAAGTCCAATTTCATTATGTGCGCATCCAGTGCACTCTACCGGCGAAAATCTTGAACGAAACCGAATGAATCAGAGGAAACCAGCACGAGCGGGGCCCTCAGGAAGATCAATTCATGCAGAGCATAGATGCCAAACCCGCATAGATTCACCATGCCTGCAAACTATATCATCACCCATCTGGACATTGCTTCGCGGCCCTCATGGATCATGTGCAGGATATAATGCCCAGATCGCGGCCAAGTAGGACCCAAAAGGTATATAGACCAGCGTCCGACCAGTCGCCCTGGTAGTCACTCTAGGTAGTTGATCATGACGCGGCAGTTAATCTACTTCTATTGGCCAACGACATGGGTTGCGCGTAATCCGGTCGTGCATAATCTATACTAGACTCTGATTGCAAGGGGAGGCATAGCTCGTGCCTGTGAGAAAAGCCGGGGTCTTGTAAGCGATGTGCAGATACAACGGTGTGTACTACGACTGGGCATGAGACCGAGTACTCTTTCAACGTCCGCGATATTATGGGCCGGTCCAGTATCTCTCGGCGATTCATGAGCTTCCGGACAAGGCTGGTGATGGAATTCCCCGCAATATACATTGCAGCCGCATACGTCGAGTAACTGCGCGAGTTCTTCCTTCCAAATTCAGTTGTATGTATTGCAGGGGTTGAATGCTTGTCACACTCCGCACGGGTGCTTGCCTTGAAGTGTTGATGGACAATCCCACATTCTGCATTCGTCTGAGATGCCCAAAGTGCGCGATTCAACAACGATCATTAGAATTCGATGTACCGCCAGATCCATGCCCGATCCTTTTCGCAGATCGTCTCATAGTAATGTGTCTATTATGAATATATAGCTATTAGTATAGAGGCTCCACGTGCTTTTTTATATGAGAGAGTAAGGAATAAGTCACGCGAAAGTCACGTGACCTATTATATGATAGCTTACTTAATGTACTCGACCGGAGCCACATGATATAGAACATGATATATCATACGGTAAATCACGAGGTCCATCACGTGATATTGAGTCACGTGACTTTCTTCTGGTCAATTTCGTCGAATCACCTAATCTCAAGAGGATATCTACCTATCTATATATAACTTCAGTTCAACTCAACTATTAGCAACTCAATCCCACCCTAGAATTGAATTGGACTGAAGATCCAACCCTTGGCAAGAGGCCTCAGTTGAACTGGACTGAGTCAATCCCGGAGAGGCAGGATTGAAGTTGGACTGATTGATAGGAACTCTGTTCTGACTGTCCAGGCAGCCTCGCAGGGCTAGAGGATGAGCCTTAGAATCTTCAGACACTGTCTTCAAGTCTTCTATAATCAGCCATAGGTGGTGTGTACAATTATACACAGAAAAATCAGAGCTTTCAATGGTTGGCTTAACTCCGATCTCTCTGAGATACCCCTCATCCAAGGTAAGCCGCCGAAAAGCCGCGTCGAATGTCACCCGCTCTGTATCTGGCTTTTTGAAAAACACCAAAGAAGGAAAATGGTGCCATTGACGGCGTTTTACAGATCTGCGCTCTTTATTCCAAGCTTCATTACCAGAATTGTTGGCCAACACTGGGAATATCGAGATTAGGTCGGCATATCCAAGAGTGTGTCGGCAAGGTCTCACTTACCTATGCAACAGAGCCCCGTGGCCCAGTACCGGAGTAGGTCAATGTAGTAGTGCTGTAGGAAACGATATTGTTTTCCTCCATATTCAAAGACTGCCGGCAGTTCACGCCCTTTGAGCATTGAGACCATATACTGGAAACCGTCCTTAGTAAACCTGTCTTCGCAATCTTTCCGACATGCAGGTGAGTCTCCTATCTTTCCAAGGACATAGTCAAGATGGTCGGTCAAAAACTTATCGTCCACACAGGGATAATTCGCTATATCTATCATGATTGATTCAGGAGGTGGGAAGTCAGGCAGTGAATGTCCTTGGAACGATGGTCCGGCATAAGGATTGGGTACAAAAGGTGAATGACCTGGGAACGGTGGTCCGGCAAAAGGGTTGGGTACAAAAGGTGAATGACCTGGGAACGGTGGTCCGGTAAAAGGATTGGGTGCAAGAGGTGAATGTGTTGACATTATGGACTTTTCGTCTTCCTGGTATCCAAGGTCGTATTCACTGGAGGGGTGTGACATTGTTCAGATTTATTGGGTAGAAAGGCAAAGATTTGTCGTTCAGGGGGTTGTATCGGTAAGAAGGATCTCTGCAGAAGTGATATTACCTCCGAGAAGATATTCGGTCCTCCTTTTATATCCATTTCGACAGCACGTACGCCAGAGCAGATTCAAGAAATGTACCAAGTAATGCATTCCGACCCAGATCTGGAACTCTGTGGCAAACCAGATATTTCGCAATGTGTCCAAGTTCTGCGAGTCGATCCTTCTAGTGATTGGGATCCACAAGCGTACAGCATTCCGTTTTGTTCTCTTTGACTAAATCGTGGTCGAGGTGTCTAGGGGTTTTGGCGGTCCGGATAGGTTTGAAGAACTTTTCATTCAATACGATCCGAGTGATTACACATTTCAGCTGCCAGAATTCGAAGTATCGATTTTCCAAAGTAATATCGTGACATAGTACTCTAGTGTAGCCGTTAGTGTATGAATAGTCAGTTCCGAACGCAAACAAGATCTAATATCAGAGCTGTGAACGAGCACAGCAGCTCCTGACGGAAGACTAAGCAATTCATACTCGATGGGAACATTCCTTACCAGAAATGGGAAGTACTGGTGTTGTTTGCAAGTGGAGAACAGGACTTCGTTGCAGGAACGAGAAAACAAACTCAAGGATCGAAGCGGTCATATCAGGATTCTACACGAGCATTCCGTGGCTTTCAAAGCTCAATGTGGAATTTTAATGCTGGACTGCGAATCTGGTGAAACATTGGTATGAAATACCTGGACGCAACTCCGAGAGCAGGAGCAAGGGGCAAGAGCGCTCGCTTACGATGGCGCCTCATTGTGCAACCATGTACCACTATGGATTACAAGGAAAGGAAGACTACAAGGCATGAAATGCCGCAAGGGTTGTTAATAATTAGCACATGTGACTAGTTTCTGGCTTGCTTGTTTATCTCTTTGTCCTACGAAATGACTAGCGCATACCACGTTCCATGACGAAGCTACAACTTCATGTTTGTAGATGGAGAAGTGCCGCTGTGATCATATCAGCATTAGTTCTGATTGATACAAAGTGTAACGCTTACCCACACGTTACGATATAAATGGAGTCACTCACACGTGGTCGTGGAACCAGTCGAGGAGGATCTTGTACCCACGCTCATACTCGGAGCGAACGCGCTCGTTGTCAAGATCACCACTGTGTCAAGTCAGTAGCCACCTTCTGGCAACCCATCTACACAAACTCACCGAGCAGCCATGAATCCATGAACCTGATCATTGAACCACTCCACTCTCGTCTTGACCTTCAACGCCTTCTCCCATTTCTCCACATCTTCCTTGCTCTCATCCTTACTCGGCAACAGCGCTACCGGAACTGTAATCCCACTCGCATCCCCGGCGTCTACCATCGCCGGATGCACCGCCGCACCAGCCTTGAAAGGCGTGCCCTGCTGCGTGCTAAGATTCACTATCTTACCACCCCAGCAGTAGCCTAGAATGCCCCAGTCCTGGATGCCAGTGCTATTCTTCAGCTCATCCAAGATTTTTGGGATACGGCCAACGGTTGTCGGTGGTGCAGCCGTGGTGTTGAAGAAGTCGCCGAGCTTCTTACCTTTCTCTTCGTTGTCAGGAGGGTACCAAGAAATATCTGCAGGTTTGCCCTCGAAGAAGTCAGGCATAAAGACCTGGTAATTTTGATGCGAATCACCAGTAGCAAGAATATCGGCGCCTTGAAGAGTCTGTGGGAAATATCCGAAGATATCATAGACGACAAGGATGCCCTTTTTCGCGGAAGACGGACCCGTAGTGTAGGTCTTGAGACCGTTAACAGTGGTCCAGGTACCCTTCTCCTTGTAGCCATCTTTGACGACTGGAGGTACGGTACAGCCTGAAGCGGATCAGCTGATTGGGCATGTTCAATTGAATGGATATGCTTGGACTTACAAGCGTGCGAAGGTGTTTGAGACATGTTGACGAATCTAGCTTCAGCAATTGGGGTGAAAAACGGATTGAGTTTCAGTATCCTTGGAATTGGAGATAGAAAGGTTCATGGGCGCAGTACAGAGACATTTTTAAGTAGTCAGGCCACGGATAGCTAGGTATAGTGGGGCACTGAGGGGGATATCTTACCCTGGACGACGTCGTTGAGGTGTTTTGAGGAGTAGCGTCACATGACGTCATGATACATCATCGCAGAGCCCTCGGCTCACCGAGATGCTATAGATGGATATCTGCTCAGTAGTTCTAGAGGATCTGAATATTGATTTATCCGAGAGAGGGGTGTTACGGTTCGATTAGCCGAAACCAGAGAGCTACGGTAATGGATATTGTAATGATACTTTCTCAACTTCTTCGACTTCCTGATTTAGACCGAGATAGGTGTGATTGTGCTAGTGCACAAAAGGTTGATGTTTGCCTCAAAAACTAATGATGCGAATGCGTTGCTGATAATATTCGGAGCCTGTGCGCCATAGGGATGTTCTAACCTAGGTAGATCACCTTGTAGCCAGCCCCGAGAGAAACCGTCATATCAACATCTCCAGAAACTCCCAGCCAAATAGTCCAGGTAACCAAGTTATATGACCATGTCTATCTCTTCACCAATCTCCCACAAAATTCGCCCATTTCCACTTATTCTTCTCACCTGGCAATCTAGTTTCCCCAATCTCCTTCTCCGTTACTTGGCTCCACTCATCCAATGGAATCCACCCAATGTACGCTCTGTCTCCAAACCCGCCAATCCAATATACTTCCTTCACGACCAGCCGCACGAATTTTGACTCATGGATTCTGTTTCCCGGTAGCCACGCCGCAGCATCTGGATGTGTCTTTACAAAACATCCCTCCACGCCTAACTTGTTCATTTCGTCTTTCTCAATGTCCTCCAGATACCCGACCAGGCTAAATCGCGGCATGCTAGCCGCACTATACGGTGTGCCCGCAGGGTACGGCGGGTGCCAGCGCAAGCTCAGCGTGATATTACTCCCAGCATCAACATTCTTAAAGGAAGTAGCAATACCAATGGCGAGTATAGTAGGGTTGCCATGAGCCTCGCAGTCGGCGAAGTAGTCCATGAGGCCGACAGGGGTGCCTTGGACATCGGAAGGGCGGCGCTCGAAAGGAGCGATCGAGGACGAGGAGGGGAAGATGGTCGAGAGAGTACCGATTGTCTCGAGGCGTAGGATGCGGCGGGCCTGCACTGCGGATTCATGGATTGTTGGAATGGACCAACCTTCTTCGGAGAGGGGGTTCGTGAAGATGGTTTGCGGGCTGGGAAGGAGGGAGGCGGCGATTGGGCCGACGAGAAGGCTGAGCAGAATGAGCCGCATGTTGCTCTAATGGTATTTTCTGCTCTATCAGATAACAGACGTAAGAAATAGAGATGCAGAGAGCACTTGATAATTGGTGGTGAAGTGGTCAGGTCGGAAAGAAGCCATCTATCGAGAGACGGACGCTCTCGTCTTTGTTCGCCGAGCCTGGGCAACCTCGGAGGGGCATCCTAGACAGTATATCCTTGCAAAAGAAGATCTTATCAATGGTGCAAGGTGCAGTTTCATTGCTAACACTGATGGGCATCATGGTGAAGCATCTATTAACCAGGAGCTACATTTGGTACATAAGTTACACAAGCTGCTTAAACATTCGGGCTGAGATCTTATCTTATCAATCTCCATTTCGACGTCTCCAGGGCTGAAGATGTTGTACAACGAACTATTACTCCGAGATCAAGGCCACACGATTTCGGTCTCTGTATCTTACGTCACTTTCTTCGTCTGCTGCTGCAGGCACGAACAGAATAGCGATCAAGATCAAGATCGAGTTATCTGGGGTAACCATTAGCATCGGGGCTATGGCCTGGTGATGTCAGTTGTCTAAGACAACTGACTCGTATATAGCTCCCGTCCTTGGCATAACGGCGTTCTACCCCCCCAAAAGTGTAGGTTGTCTAGTGAGGGCTGAAGGCCCAAACTGGCGGCTGACTGACTGTGGGTGAGAGTGAGTTGGAACATCTGATGGATCTGATCGATTATCTATAGTGGTTGAGTTGGTCGGGAGAAGCAAGCCACCTACGCCACATGCTGAGCGGCTTGGCAAGAAGCCACCGCGTCCATGGATGGATCCAAGGTTTATCCTTGAGTCTCGCGCGAACCTCAATATGGGACTCGATACTCGCAACGGGCGCTACACACGATCCAGCAGACGAAGACGCAGTGATGTGCTTGTACATGCGGATCGCTGGGCTCAACGGAGTCTTACCATGCAGGAATCAACTTGTCATATGGCCATGTGCCACCGCCGCCATCTCGAGCGCGGGTTCATGCACTGCACGACGTGTGGCGTGCAGTCCGGGCATGCCCATGCCTTGTTTTCAGAGCAGTGAGGAACATCTTTTCCACACTTACCGTTCCCCGTTTGCGTTCGTCACTGTCCTCGTGCCAGTTTTTTCCTTTTGGCTGACGGATTCACAGTGGCCTGCAGCCTTGTGATTTAGAGACCTAGCCAACCCCGCGCCATACCTGCCACCAGGCATCCTTGGTTAAACTTGGGAGTCCGTGGAACACTATGCCATGATGCCGTTCTGGACCAGAAAGAATAAGCCGAACCCAGTGGTTGATCGTCGTGGTGTGGCGCAACAGATCGAGAGATCCAGATCCGGCTTACGGAAGAGAATCGGGATTCTGCTGAAGGGCAAGCGACACTCAGACATGGCAATTACTTCTCATAAGAATGTCTCGGTAAGTCCTGACTTTTTGGATTCCTTCGTCTGCAGCAGCTACGTGCATGCACCAGTGCCAGCCTTGGAGCCAGAAAGCCAGCCTCAGCTTGGCTGTCGCCGCCGTCCATGAATCTCTACTTACCTCTCTCCTGTGTACAGGACTCTCACATTGCTGACACCAAACTGTCGAAGTTACCTTCGATCAGTTCTCACTCCCTTCGTCCTACTCCACACGGATGTAGCTCGATTTATAGTCCAAATAGCGGACAAATCTCGAGCAATGAGACCAGTTCACCGCCCAAGCCTGACGAAGCGAAGATTGAACGTGTGAAAATGCTCGGACAGGAGGATTTCCATACCTTATACTCAGGTGCACCACACTTCACAGTTGGTAGATGGTACACCAGGCCACTGCCTCAAGTCACCTTCCCATGGAACAAAGGGGTTCAGGTGCAGGACCTCCGAGACTGTACTCCACCAGCGCATGCTGCATTCTCACTCGCGACATCACGTCGACATACACACAAGATGGATACCGAAGATGAGGAAGACAAGGTACATATTGGGTACGAGATCAGCATCGAGGAGGTACCCAGCATGCTCAGTGTCACTGGTCTTGAACCTGGCACCATTGGCTACGAACATTTTCTGGAAATTCCTATATCGGACAACTATGTCGATATTGATGAGTACAAGGCTTCTGGTGGTCTGTCTGAAGCAAAAAGAAATATTGAGCTACTGCTACACAACCCTGAACGCCTCGGGATCCGGAGTATGCAATCTCAGGACATCAACGAGCGACTCATCGAACTAAGTGAAATGTATCAAACATTAAAGGCTAAAGGGGGAAATGCAACTATTCTCGACGAGCAAACTCCAGCCACTCTGTACACTGTCCTGTTTGGAAAGTTTTTGACTCCGCCGCGATACGACCCAAACACAAGAGATCCAACAGGCTTAAAAGTCCAAATCGAAACGTTGATTAAGGTTCTGAAACTTAAAGGAGTGTGGTTCGACTTTAGTCTAGTAGAATGGCGTATCAAGCTTGGGCAATTGATTTGGGCTAGTGGTAATGCTCAAGGTTCAACAGAAGATGTCAACTCCACAGACAAAGCGCATGAATGGACGGATAGAGACACTTTCGTTCTTCAGCTATCGCTGGCGTGTGAGCTCCTACTTCGGCTTGATGCCGTCAGTGCTATGAGTTCGCCGGAGGTCGTGCAGAAGATGGCGCTTACACAGGCAGAAGTCGAAAGTTTCACAAAGATCAAGACTCGCAAAACAGACTGGGATCTCCTCCTAGCGAGAAGGTTCCTAGACGATATCCATGTGATGCTAGAAATGCCGCAACTACCAGTATCACCCAAAAAGCGCGGCTTCTTCTCCGCAATTTCTTCTGAACCCGAATCGCCTCAAGCAGAACAAAGGCCAATACTTGTGTTTGCCCCAAGGCATCCGTCAAGGCAATTTTCGGGCCTCTTGTTCTTTGCGAATCAATTGCTTTGGCCGAATATGGACCATATCTCGTCGGATTTATCTCGTAAACTTGGTTTGCCTAAGCAAGACGAGCACGCAAAAGTGGGTGACCCGCGTAAGGCGGTTAATCCAGTAATAGCAACCTTAGGAACATCTTCATCGAGCATATACAGTACTCCCGTCGCTACTCCGCGAGCTCTGTTGAACAATCGCAATAGCTATTTCAACATCGCACCCGTCCGTCCTTCCCTTAGCCGAGGAAATTCAGCATTGTCCATCCAATTGAGACCATCGAACCAAACAGACGAGGCTCTAGGCAACCCAATCGATATTGGTGGTTGGCTGTCTCGCGCTTACCTGACGGGCTTCGTTCTTCCTGGAGAAGCTTTGCCACACTTGCTGATTAGCACTCTACTAGAGAATGACTCATCTGCCATTACAGCTCTTGGCGATGCTGCTAACCTGTATGGCGCCTTCATATACGCCGGCAGTAGTTGGTGGAGTAAGAGCTGCGTAGCTGGCCGCGTCCTTGCGGCAGCCGAAGGGTCCAAGGAATGTATGGGTTGGATCAGAGCATTGATCGTCCCTGAGGGTTTCGAAGATCGCTGGCTTGATATCACCTTCAAAGACGTTGATGTGCCAGATCGCCTTGGAGATGCCGTACAGAAAAGCGGGGGATTCATCAAGAATGGAGATATCAAGGACGCTCATTCGGACGACTTCACACTACCTTTAGACGATGATGCAAATTCGGCATATCGTGGGGCCATCAAGTTCCTTGAACTGAGACTAGAGACCGCGACGGAGATGCAAAATTCACTTCACGCATCCTCAAATCCACAACATCCTGCTGTACCCTCCGCTGATCATTATGAAGCCAAAGAGTATGGCGTTTCTCTTCGATTTTCCTTTACACCGGCAGAGGTTTACGACACAGCATCTGTCAGTACTCCTGATTCAGACATCAATCACGATCTCGACGACCGTGATGCCTCACCACCAATCCCGCACACCATGGAATTCACCGTATACATCACGTTCGATGTTCACTTTATCTCAGCCTTTCCTTGCATACCGCCTTCCGCTTCGAAGATTTCTGTACTCTTACCAAATTCTACGCCTCCGCCCTCCAAAATTAAAGGACAAATACACGCGCATCCTCTACACTCCAGCCACTCTTTCCAGATTGTTCCCGCCTCGGCTCTATACCACAATAACCCTGTCCCGAAAGACGATATTCTCGTGGTCCAATGTCAGAGCTCAGACGAGCAAGTTTTATCAAGAGCGTGGTGTGCCCAGACTGGACATCACGCCTTGATCTCTAGGCAGGGTCGTACTTGTCTAAGCTGTGCAATCAGAGAAGCTGGAGCGTTGGGTGTGAAGGTTGTTATTAGGATGATCAAAGCATGATGAAAACACAACCTACGACGCGCCGAATTGCAAGGACCAAAAATTTGTAACGAAATTATGACTTACCTTATGTGCAACACGGATACGACTTTTATGATATCGATGACTCCCCAGCGAGGTATATGGCTATTGCATGGTTCACTTGGCTTAGAATGTTACTCCATGAGATACCCAGATACAGGATACGGTGTGCCCCGTGCTAGGCGCACGGTGGCCAGGCTCGGGCGTTTGGTTATTTTGGTTTTGATGGGATTTTGAGTCATGACAACTCATTCAGCGTTACTGTACTGTATTGAAAATCTGGTGTATATTATCATTTAATAGTTGCGGAAAAGCACCCCTCGCCGTTGTTGAGATACATTAGTCTGGTACGTCAACCGTGACCGCTGACAGACTATCGAAACGAGAGCTCCTAATAATGATACAGTACAGTGTGATACACTCGCAAGGCATTGCCTGAAGCTATATACTAGATGATAACAGTGAGTTGCATACAGTACCAATGATTATTTTAATACATGGCTGAGAAAGTGACGGAACGTCTCTCGGACGTATATGATGTTCTTCTAAGCCCGAACATTCGAGTTTCAAGCGTCAGCTTCTAGTCGCTGTCGCTGTCGCTGCCAAGGTCGCTGAGCTCGCTAAGAGAATCATCGCTCCCTTCGTCCTCTTCATCACTCTCCATCTTCCCTTTCGTCTTCTTGGTCTTCTTCTTATTCGGGCTTCCAGCCTCGACCCCACCTTTCCGCACCCCAGTCCGCTTAACCAGATGATCAATGACACAGCCATCCTCCCACCCGCGATACGTCTCGCTCGTATTCGCTCTGCACCTCGGACAGCTCTTCCCATGACGAATCAGGAGCTGATGCAAGGCGTACTTGAGCTCGTCGGGGATGCGGACGTCGCAGTGCGCATACGCGGTGTTTCTTGTGGCGTTTGGGGGGACCCAACCGAGCCAGGAGCAGAGACGGAAGACGTGCGTGTCGACGGCGAAGGAGGGCCGCTGGAGGCAGAAGAGCAGGACGCAGGAGGCGGTCTTTGGGCCGATGCCGGGGTACTTGACGAGTTTGTCGAAGGCCTCTTTGTCGGGGAGGAGGTGGAGATGGTCTAGTGAGATGACTGAGGCTTCGGCGAGAGCGACTTCGCGGTCCTTCTCGTCGGCGGATTCCTTGGATGCGCCGGCGGGATCGGCATTTGGGTTAAGCAATGCGGCGCGCCTGGCTTGGTTTTCTTCGTAGACTTGTTGTAGGATTTCCTTGATGTCTTTGCTTTTGACTTGTGCGAGTCCGCCGCTTTTGATGGCTTCGAAGACTTCTTTGACGTCTGCTCGTCGGACGGCGTCCCAGTTGACGCTGCCTTTGCCGATGCCTTCTTTGATGGTGCCAAAGCGTTGGACGAGGCCCTGGAAGGCACGGGATGAGTTCGTGCCGGATGTCGCGGCTGACAGCCGAGTACGGATGAGTGCATCGAGCACAGACGGCACTTCGCCGCAGCCGGAAACGGTCAGGGAGGGGTTCGGTATAGTCTTCGGGGCTTTCACAGCTCCGTGTAGTTTTGACAGGACATCATTCACCTCGTGACACTCCTCTGGTGTGGGGTGTGGCCAATCGGGAAAGGGTGTTTCGCCAGGAGTGAGTCCGTAGGTGGTGTCCTTGGGCTTCTTGGCTTTCTTCGAGGGCGACCCCTTTTCCTCTGTTTTCACGACCACACTGTTGACAAGTTCTTTGGCATCAGCAACGTCAGATGCCTCGAGTTTGACCTGTTTGCGTGACCTTGATTTCTTCGCTGGAGAGGCGACGTTCTGCTTGGTATCTAGAGACTTGCCAAGGTTATGCGGAAGCTCGTCGTCTTCCTCTGATTTCACATCGCCGCGAGTTCTCTTCTTTGTGCTCCTTGGCGGTGATACAGTGGTCGATACTTGTTCTTCGCTTGTGTGTTTGGCGGTTCTCCTTGATCCAGGGGTAGCTTTTCTAGTGTTACGATTGGCTGGCACAGGCGTAGGAGGTGGACTTGAAAGCTGCTGCGGCTCAGTCTTCAATATCGAATTGATGCCTCCTGCTGCTGCTGCGGAGTTGCGAGTCGTGCGAGTCATGCTTCTATGTTGTATTCTACAGAGTTTCGAGAACTGTATATGTACTTGCTGCGACGATATCGGCCTCTGGAGAAGTGTTATGCGAGCAATACGCCCTATCGTAAAGGAAGCAATATTGGAAGGGGTAATCCGATTAAAGTACCATAAACGAAGCCTTACTGATTGGCGAGAACGAGACGAGTAGTCTAGTGAGTATTATTATAGTAGACAGAACACACCAAAGGAGTTAATGAGCAACTATGGGTGAAAGACGTTTGTAGCTCGACAATCTGGATAGAACACAATGCAATGAATGCAGAAGATCTCAGGCATATTTGCTGGCGCAACAAGAGAATGGTGACGCATTAGCGCCAACTGGTGGATCTAACGGACCCACTTATTCCGCCGGTAGATCAGGTACGTACGCCAAGACACGGCGGGGCCTGAGCGCGATTTTGTCGTCTTTACAATCCGACTAGACCATCAACTCTCTTGACATAATACATCATTCGAAAGCATCAGAATGGCAGCAATCACTATTCCCGCTCTCAAGCGCCACACTGCTACCGTTATCTTTGCCCATGGTCTTGGAGATAGGTCATGAGCCCGCATCTTCTTTCGATATAAACAACTGACAGCTGGCAGTGGTGCGGGATGGTATGTCTCGATCAAGCGGTAGCAGTGATCTCCTGCTGAGTTCTCTAGGCTTTTCCTGGTCGATAACTGGCGGAAGCGGAGCAAGTTTGAAGAAGTGGCTTTCATACTTCCCAACGCACCCAACATCCCTGTTACACTGGTATGCCGTTTGTCGCTCCGCTAGCCATAGTTGCATTAGTTCCCCCCAGCTCTTCAGTCACTGACACAGTTTTATAGAACATGGGGATGCGCATGCCTGGCTGGTATGATATAGTACGAGCACACAACTACCCTCCCCCGGAGGACTGGCCTAACGGATCCCAGAAATCTCTCGACTCGATAGCAGCGCGCGAAGACGAACCCGGCATCCTCAAATCTCGAGACTATTTCCATGGCCTGATCGAGGAGGAGGAAAAGAAGGGCATACCATCCCATCGTGTAGTCCTTGGCGGATTCTCACAAGGAGGTGCCATGTCTCTCTTCTCGGGCATGACCTACCCAAAGAAGCTTGGTGGCATTGCCGGGCTGAGTTGCTACCTGTTACTCCAGGACAAATTCCGGGATCTGGTGCCCGCAGAGAACCCGAACAAAGAAACGCCAATTCTCATGGAGCATGGAGATGCCGACCAGGTCGTGTTCTACAAATGGGGCAAATTGACATCCGAGAAGCTCAAAGAATGGGGCTGGACTGTCGATTTCAAGACTTATCCAGGTCTACCCCATTCGGCCTCTCCTGAGGGGATAGATGATCTTGAGGCGTATATCAAAGCGCGCATTCCCCCATTGGGCGACAAGAAGGCCGAAGAGACATTATGACTTCATCGATACATGCAATTCGATACTTCTTTTTTCATCATTGTCGTTGGAGTTCTGCTACTACTATACTGGATGCTACGACTCTTGAGCCGTAAAGAGAAGCGTAGATAACGAAACAACGAACCTATATAGAACACAAACTTGCTTATAGGCAAGATAACGTTAATCACGCATGATGCAGTCTCCACACTATGCCAGGTGGCTACTCGAGATATGCCAAGACTTCACTCGTGAACATGCGCATCGATAATCGACGCCACGTTTACGCCGCGGACCGGACCCTGACGTGACAAGTGTCGCGAACTTCGTTACATGCCACTTTTTTGCGCATTTACAACCTAGAACCTCTCACGACGCTTTCACAGCCATGAGAGTCTGCTCCTTCGACAAGATCTTCTAGCTGTCCTAATTGCCAGCATTTACCACCCGTCCTCTTTCCACCTCAGACAAAATGTCTGAAGATGTCGGCGCATTCGCAAATGCTGTTGGTCGCATAGCATACGAATTTTCTCTGATTCGACCGATGATTCCCACATACGTGCACCTCATACTTTCTGCACTCTTCCCGATCGTCGCCGGCGCTCATGCCTCACTATCTCGTCCTTCCTCTGCTGCGAAAACCCGAAGACAGTCAAAGACAGCCGACCGACAAGACGATGACGATGACGAGGAAGAGGAGGTGCAAAAGATGGAAGGACTGTCGCCTTCGGACGCACTGATGTTCCCACTACTTGCAGGCTGTACCTTGGCTGGCCTATACTTTCTCATAAAATGGCTCCAAGATCCCACCATATTGAACAAACTACTGAACGGGTACTTTGCCTTCTTCGGGGTGTTCTCTGTTGCAAAGCTTATTTGCGACTTCTTGGACTTCATGCAAGGCTTCGTCTATCCCCGAAAGTACGTGAGCGGTGGAGCCTTGTGGGAGGTATCTGGAGCCGACAGACAGGTGAGAATTGTCAGTGGGACTGGTGGTTCGCTGCGAGTCTCCCCTCTGCCGGGATTGCTGTCCAGGTTGCCGTTACCGTCACCAATCATGAACTTCCTGTGGTCAGTACGCGAAATCCCTTGTCAGAAATGGACTGTCAAGCTATACGTGCACAAAATCGCCGCTCTTCGAGCTAAATTGGGCACCAACATGATTGTCGCAGCACTCGCTGGGCTCGCCAGTGTTGTTTACTTCAACACCGTATCGAAGCCCTGGTTCTTGACGAATCTCATGGGCTTCGCTTTCTCCTATGCAGCTTTACAAATCATGTCGCCGACGACGTTTGCTACCGGAAGCCTCATACTCTCTGCTCTGTTTTTCTATGACATATACTTTGTTTTCTACACGTAAGTCTAGTCGTCTCGAGCATCACAGGTCGCGTCACTTACTAAAGCAAAAAAGACCCATGATGGTCACTGTAGCAAAGACTCTCGACATTCCTATAAAGCTTGTCTTTCCACGCCCACCGTCCCCCACCGATGCCGACGCTCTGCCATCGTTCGCCATGCTTGGTCTTGGTGACGTCGTCCTCCCAGGCATATTGATCGGCCTTGCGCTCCGCTTCGACCTCTACCTCTTCTATCTACGCAAACAGACCAAAGTCACAGTCACAAAAAACGAGAAGGAGACTGTAGAAGTTCTCAAAGCAACATATACATCGCTCTCAAATCGCTGGGGCGAGAATTTCTGGACTCACTCCTGGCTTGGCCGGCCCCTGGCCCCTGAACAAGCGATGCAAAATCCCACCACATTCCCAAAACCATATTTCTATGCCTCCCTGACCGGCTACATTGCTGGCATGCTCGCAACACTCGTGGTAATGCATATCTTCGAACACGCCCAGCCTGCCCTTCTATACCTCGTCCCCGGTGTGCTCATCTCCACCTGGACAACAGCTTTGGTCCGCGGCGAGCTCAGGGCGATGTGGGAGTTCTCCGAAGCCGTGGAGGACGAGCAGGGCAGCAGCAAGGACTCCAAAACCGGCGACCGGCACGCACAAGCAATGGAAGCGATCAAATCCTGGCCGAACTTCTTCACACTGGAGGAGCTGACTAGCATGGCCTATCCCATGAACGCGAGGGGTGGTGGTGGGAAGTTGGGGCTTGAAGTGGCTATCCCGAGGCGCCGAGAGCGTGAGGTGTTTTCGCTGACGATCGAGGCTCCGTTTAAGCTTTCGCGTCCTGGTTCAGTGGGAGGGGTGGATCTGACTGCTGGTGTGGATGGTCTGGCGAAGAATAGTAGCAGCGATGCGACATTCGACGACGAGGGACAACCAGTCGCGAAGAGAGCGCGCCATGTATGATGATGATGATGATAGAGGCGACGCATGTAGCTTATGTTGTTCATTTACTTGACCTCGCATAGCATTCGGTGTCCTAGAAAGAAGGGGTTTATAGTCCGCTATGTTCTGTGGCCTCACAATACGATATCAAACTTGCATTTCAAGATGCACATGCAGACTACCACGTATGAAAAGGAGTGTATCCTTTCATTGCATAATTCAAGATATTCAGCCGAGAAAAATCCAATCAGTCAAACGACAGCCATAATTACTTTTGTGAATTCCCTCTCTCTATCTATCCCTGCACCCACCCCTCACCTCCAAGCGACGCCCAAGAAACCCAAATCTCCCCAAGGAAAATCCCACCCCCAAAGCCCAAAAGCCACCACATCTAAGCCCTCTCCTTGCCCTTGCCCTTATCCTTCCTCCCCTTCCCCTCCTCCACCATCTCCAACCTCCTCCTCTCCTCCTCCTCCGCCACCCCCTTTGCCCTCTCCTCCGCCGTAACCCGCGGCACCTCCCCCAACACCTCCCGCACAATCCCCAACAACTCCCCCTGCCTCTCCCCAAACCGCATTTCAAAATCCTCAATCACCGTCTCCAACTCAATCGCATTCCGCGGCCTCAGATCCAGCAGTTGGAGGTACTCGGTCTCGTAAATCGCATTCGGGCCGAAAGCCTGCGTGACGCGCTGGACGAGGCGGAGCGGGGTGTCGAGGGTGAAGGATGTGGTGGCGGCGGGGCGGACGGGGGAGTCTGGGCTGGTGAGGTAGGTGTGGGCTTGAGTGAGGATGTAGGTGAGGTTTGGGGGCGTGGGGTCCGGGGTGTTGGGCGGGAGGGTGGTGAGGCGGTGGGCGTAGGATTGGCGGGTGGATTGGATGCATTGGAGGGCTTCCCAGGCGTCGATGGGTTTGCTGCCTTTGATTTGCTGGGTGGGTGGTGGTGGTGGTTAGTGTGATGGATGATTGGGGTTGGGGGAGAATAAGGGGGGAAGGGTGCATACAGGCATGATTTGAGCTTCTTGGGATGCGACTTTTGTGCCTGGCCGTGTGCTTGGGTTCGTGGGCGCGGCGACGACGGCGGCAGTGGCGGCAGCGGCGAGGACAGGCTCCGGGGGCAGGTCTTCGTGGATCTTCGTCATTGTTAGATTGAGGTTGTTCTTGCGAGTCGACATCTTGATTGTGATTTTGGAATGTGAGGGCTTGGGATGTGGACGTTTTGATGTTGTTGGAAGCCCAACGCATTTATAGACGTAAAAGAAATTCGGGACAGGGTTGGTAGGTAGGACTCAGAAGTGAATTGCAACAACACATGTTTGATTAGGGACTCGGCAGGACGGAAATCGGCTCGTGCGTAATTTGCGGATGGTAGTGAAAGGCTGAATGAATGCTTACACGGTGTACAATGTTATGATACTCCCTGGGCTCTTTGTTTAAGACTCGAGCTTCAGGAATACCAGGCTGTTCTAAGTAGACTCGTACGAGGGTTCTTCTTTACAGTGCAATATTTTCTTCCTGGCTCTTGCTTCTTAGATATCACTAATTCCCTTGAGATATGCGCGTTGGGGGTTAATACCTGCACTGGAAGAGTTGACTAGAGAGTTGATTCATTAGTGCTGCAGAAGTTCACTGTCTACGGGTGCTAAGGAAGAAAGGAGCTAGACTGGGCTATCTTGGATGACGGACTCCCATTAATAGAATATAGCAGCTTGACACAAAGCTGACTATCTACATTGAACAGATGGATTGAATATTCGATGAAAGTGCCTTGATCGACTGTCTTTAATATTTCGGATATCACTCAATAGTAGTCACGTGCGAACGCGTTTTCTGTACAGGCCTTCGCGTCTTCCGGTTCTGCGAGCTTAATGTACCACAGTCCACCTCAATGCCAGCAACACCATCCTACCTCACACGCTCCACTTCGACACCTTTTGCGTCGCCTGGTGGTAGCTATGGATACCGCTCGACGGAGGATGAGTCAATTGTACTCGAGATAGGAGCCCGCTACCTGCGCGGAGGCTTCTCTGGCGAGCCCCAACCGCGCTGCACCCTCGCCTTCCCCCCGGACGAACAGCGACGCGTGGGCGATTACCGTGCCTTTATGCCCACACATGCATTCCGAGAAAGACGAGATACAGGACCGTGGGGTGAAGATCATGAGCTGTGGAAGATGGATCTGCGGGGCCAGGACCTCGGACTCGTACAGGACAAGTTGGAGAGGGCGCTGCGGAAGGCGTACAATGAGCACTTCTTGCTGGACAAGCCGAGGAAAGTGTTGCTCTCGGTGCAGACTGGACTGTCAAGACCGCTGTTGGAGACGGTGCTGAGCGTGCTGTTTGGTAGCTTCATGGTTCCTGTTGTGACCCTTATGAGCCCGGCGGTCCTGGTCACGGCAGCAGCGGGGCTTCGAAGTGGATTGGTCATGGATATTGGATGGGCAGAGACTACCATTACGGCAGTGTATGAGTTTCGTGAGGTGAAAATGAGGAGGACAATCCGTGCTGGGAAGCTATTAAGTCGAGACATGGGCAAGATGCTGGAACACGAGTGGGAGCAACATAACGCACAATCAGGAAGCCTTAGAGAGGCAGAAGACACGCATGTTACGTTTGATCAAGCGGACGAAGTGCTTTGTCGGATGGGTTGGTGCATGAGTATGGAGGAGGCGGCGTCTAGGTCAAAGCAAGACGACGCTTCGAGCAACACAGAAGCTGACACACCTATTTCGATTCCGCTATCGCGGTCTTCGCCCTTCTCTCGTGTCTCCATCCCGTTCTCGAAGTTTGCCCTCCCCGTTGAGACTGCTCTGTTCTCGACGGGCACTCCGCCTCACGAGCTCGATGCGCACGATCAGCCTCTCCCTATACTAGCGTACACGATCCTCCAATCTCTGCCGGTTGCACCACGCGACATATGCATGGCACGGCTTGTCTTCACCGGTGGCTGTGCACACATTCCAGGCCTGAAGACGCGACTGACAGAGGAGATTCACACACTGGTACGCGACCGAGGCTGGGATGCAGTCCGGCAGTATCCACCGAAGATCACCCCAAGGCAGCGATCAGAGGCTCCCAAACAGCGCTCGGACGCCCCTACGGCTGCTCAGCAATCCGTAAGCGACGAGCAAGCAAATGGCGAAAACGGCGCACTCGGGACTGCGGAATTACGTGACTCCCTTCCCGAAGTGGGCGCTCCTCCCTCCTCATCGCTGGGCTCCGAGAGGCCGCATGCCACACTGGCGGCAGAGGCGAAGCGAGAGCGGATCGCGGAGAAGGACGGTCCTGTGAAGGGCGTCGTCAGAGGAGTGGAGAGCCTGGGAGCCTGGGCAGGGGGCAGTCTGATGGGCACGCTGAGGACGGGCGGACGCGTGGAAATCGAGCGCGAAAAGTTCATGAGAGAGGGGCTGGGCAACGGAGCGGGTGTATGGGGCTAGTGTGAACAGTGCAGTGCATGAGCGTGGAATAGAGTACAATACCCAATTTTGTGGCACAAGACAGTGTATGATGGCGTTTCGCGTTGATACGAGGGGCACGAGGCATGAAGAGACAAAGAAACGAGACTCAAAAGAAGAAGAGTGGAAACGAGCAGAAGGACGTCTCAGGACCGGAGAGCAGTCCGAAGCAGCCGTTGGACCAATAATAGAAAAGAGTATAGTGCAGCCAGCCATTCCACGGGACGTATTTGTATCGGATGTATTAGCGACGCCACCATCCGTACACTCCACTACACTACACTACATACACTACACTACTACATACATGATCGTCGTCTTCTAGCACACAATACACGCACATCATCAAAAACGCCAGGGTCTTTTGTTGACCCTTTATCCTCACACTTTTTTTTTGCTTTTTTTTCTTTGGGTGTATTTATATATTGCTGTGTGCTGTGCCGCTTCCCTTTTTGTTTCAACAACAAACAATGCCTGCAGCTCTGATACAAGACCACAAGGCGCGGCCTGGCCCAGCCACTGAGCCTCTACCCACTAATTACACAGCCACGTTGAGATGATTAGATGGTCGCCTATTTGGCTATCTATCTATCCATATACCTATGTATCTATAATAATAACAATAGTAGTAGTAGTCGAGGCGTCTCGGACTCGGTTGACTTGTCCCCCACCTACCTAAATACCTACATACGTACATGCATACATACACTGTGTTCCGGCCGGGATGTCTGTAATAAGACTGCTGCGACTAATAACAGCAACAACAACAACAATATCTTGGAGTAATGATTGGCAGGCCGGGCCCAGAGAATTCTGCAGGCAGCGTAGTAGCAGTTTGCCGCAGCCTGGCAGGAGTAGTCGTGTTTGATGAGTTTTGGGGGGTTGTGCTGTGAGCTATATCCATCCATTCGGGATTTTTGTAGTATCGTTGGGGGTATACCAAGTACAGTTCGCAAACAGCCAGTCAGCTGCACACCACGCTCGAGAAGAAGAAGAAGAATATATGGTGTGGCAGCATTCATTCTATTTATTACTTCTCATATCCTCATCGAATGAAGCAAATTTCTAGGAATATATTCTTTTTGTGCCGTCTCTGGCCCCCTCTTATCACTAGGCGGCGAAACGAGCTGCGGGGTGGTCTAGCTACATACATGCTATGTAGCAGCTATTATTATTATTACAATTATCATAAGTATTCCATGTATGTATCAATAATTATAGAGAGACATGAGTTTTCAACTAGGCCCAATGTAAACAATACTAAAAAACAAGTGAGGTTTGTGACTACAGTAGTCAAGTAGTTACAGACTTAAGTAGTACTACTAAAAAAGTCCTTACAGGGAGCAGCCGAAACCGAAACCAAAACCACCAGGGGGCCCCCAAACCCGCCGCCCCATGCGCCATTGCCGGTATCGTTGAAAAGGGAGAGGGGGAGAGGGCGTTTCAGCGTCTGTCCGAGCGTTTTTTTTGGGGGGTGGCACAACACACGACTTCTTTGCAAGTCACCTGGATGGATGACTGGGACTGGGGACTGGGGATTGGGTTAATTTTGGGGGCAGGCCGGACAGAGTCAAAGAGTCTATGGTAATTAGAAGGCGTAGAGACTGGACTGGAGCAAGACTCTCGCCTTGCGCAGGGTTCGTCCACTGGCATCATGTGTACATGTACAATCGTGCATAGCGTATGCATGTAAGTAAGTAAGTAGACATGGCTCTTTCGTGCGAAAGTCGATGTCGTGTAAAATTGCTGGGTACCTACCTTGGGACTGGACTGGACTGGACAGGGACCGCGTAAGCTCTCTCACTCTCTCTCTCACTCGCTCAACTCGCTCAACTCGCCCATCCCAGCAGAGAGGGTCCCCTATCAAACGACACACGGGAGGGGGGGAATTGCAGGGCCTGAGTGAGACTGTTGTTACGGAATGGAAAGACGAGGCTTTGTGCGTCGGCACGGAAGCGGGAGGACAGATGTGCCGGGTAGTGGACTCGTCCTAGGACAATGCGGTATACGGCTTGGCGGCGAGGAAAGGTTAGATGTAGACGACCGACATGGAGATATGGTGGTGGTGGTGTTGTTGTTAGTGATAGTGATGGTGATAGTGATGGTGGAAGGCATCACTGCCATCGCATCCCATCCATGCTACTGCTACTGATGCTGGCTATCGTGAATGATAACTAATTAACAATCCATCATCTAATTACCTAGTTCGTTGATCTAGTCTAGCACCGCGGCCAGCATAATAGTGTGAAAAGGGTTTGTTTGGGGAGAGGGAGGAGGTCAAGGATTAGTGGCGAGTCTGGACCGGTCCACGCTCCCTTGTTTCGTTGTTCGTGCTCCCAACTTCCATGCCAGACAAGCCCACAACGACAAACCACAAACCACAACAACTCCAGCTGTTATACACTCATCACCACATTTCCCTTCTTCCTCTTCTTCCTCTTCTTCTCACTACTGCTATATCGCTATATCTGGTAGTGTCTCTCCCTCTCCCTCTCTCTCTCGCTTGCCAAGAACACCCTCTGCTGTTTCCGCCCTCTCTTCTATTGGCCCCTCCCTCTCTCTCCTCCCTCCCTCCTCCTGACACGCACCACCACATTCTCATACACTCGTCTCGCGCACCGCCTCTTCTTCTTCTGCTGCTACTGTTGTTACTGCTGCTGCTGCTGTCACTCGCTTATTCACTTGTTCCGCCCCCGACCCGCTATTCACCTGAGAATCGTCCCACTATCCCGACTTTCCGTCAGAAACCCTCCGGACTCGCTATTCACTCTACCCACCTGTCCTGGACTGTCGCTACTCTATACTCGTTTCCTCCTCTTGTGCCCTCTCCCTCTCACCCTCTCACCCTCTTACTTTCCTTGCAACTCCAGCTCCAGCGCCTTCTTGACTGTTACGACCTGATAGCCTCATGAAGATCTTAAACACCTGACTCCATCCTTTCTCTCTCCGAAGCTTCGGATTCGTTCTTGCAACTGATCATCTTTGGTACACCTCCCTTCGACAAACCCTTTGTTTCCTTCGTTTCCCTCACGTCTGAGAAAGTGCGCTTCTTGGCGTCTCGTTTGTGGCCGAACAAGCCCGCGCGGCCGTTGGCATGTCGTACCTCTCTATCAACGATGATCTAATAATGGCTCAACACGTGCAACAACATGTTTCAGCACATCACATAACATCATCCGACTCGTCTCTACCAAGCCCTTCCGATGAACCTCTCCTCTCCAACCCTCCCGCCGAGCATCCCGGATTTGGCGGTATCGTGCCCGCATTGTCGAAGAAACTGGCCGAAGCTGATGTCCCAAGCAGTTTACCCTTCCCAGTCTCTGCCAGACCGGAAAGTCCAGGCTTCAATTCTGCAGACGAATACCTTCCTGCTCTCGGTATGAGAACGATTGCTGGCACTGTACTGCCTGAAAGCCCCCCCGAACTCAGTGACTCTGCTCTATTCAAGTCTCCAAATCTCCGTCTGCCGTCCTTTGTCGAGCTTGGCATCGCCGCACCGCATCCTGATCGCAAAGGTCACGTCCCACAAACCCCCTTCGCCATTGGTGTTGGTCCGCTATCCAAGCCCGAAGATCCTTTGCACGAGTTAAGTCCCATGCTGACAGCTCCCAATATCTTCCCTGACGGAGCACCTCTAAGCTCCCCAGAGCATGCACAGGGGAAGCATGCGTCCATCACACACTTTGTCCCAACCTTCACTCCACCTTACGATGGCACCATCAGCTGGGACCCCGTCACCCATGTCAAGACCGCTGCTGCTGTCTCTCCCGCGCAGACTGATCCAGACCAGTCAATCGCCAGAGACTGCGCGCATGGCCCCGAATCTGACCCCGCACCAGAGGCTGCGAACAACGCTCTCCTACATGCAAGTCTATACGACGACAAGGCTTGGCTGGGTGACGTAGTGAGCAGCATAGGTATGTGACTGGCTGTGTCGGTTATTGGTGGGCCCTTGCTAACAGCATGTACAGTCGCGAACTTGACCTCAATGTCTGACCTGCGGAGGGACAAAATCCAGATCTTGACCCACGCCTTACCGTGCCCCTCTGCCCAGGGACATGTCTTCCCCCACATCATCCGGGCCGTCAACGACTGTGCCTCGAGAATGCACACAGACACGGAAGCAATGCGGACCGTGTGGATCAGCGTATACCACGCCGTTCCCGGCCGCTTCAACATGGCAGACCTGCCTACCTCACCGCCGAGCACCCCCGGCCCGGCAATCGGAGGAGAAGACTACTTCGCAACCAAGATCCTCGACAACGCCGTCACCATCACCGACTACCAAGGCGAACTCCAGCGCATCCCATCCCCACAGCCCGTCGCCACCCCCGGCTCCGTCCACGTCTCCATCGTCGAACGCTACATCCCGCCCACCAAGCCCACCGAATTCGCCGAAATGTTCAGCCTCACAGCGCGCCGATCCCTCCTCCTCGACCGCCTCGTCGAGCTCTCCCCCGACAACGGCACCCTGCTCTTCATCTACCCCACCGAAAACGGCGCCCGCACCTTCATCGACGAATACCTCAACCCCGTCATGGAATACGCCATCAGAGAGCTCATGATGACCCAGAAGCTCCCCTCCGACATGGCCGCCGCCCTCGGCCGCACCGAGAGCGCCTCCCGCCTCCTCGAATTCGCCCGCGTGCGCTCAAACCTCGAGACTCTCTGCGCCCAGCTCAATAATCCACTTCACCCGCTCGGCCACTGGGGCATCCTTCGGCCCGCGCGGTACACCCTCATCGCCTCCTCCCGCCAGGAAGTCACTGTCGACCGCGCCGTCTGGGCACAGGAGTGGTGGACGAAGCAGGAGAAGACGCGCATTCGCGAGATCCTGGCTGGCTTGCCGGCTAAGAGCCCCATGAGCTCCGGCGTCATGATGCAGCGCTTCATCGACGAGATTGCGCATAGGGAGGCGAGGCTGCCGACGAAGGGCATCGAGGTGTGTGTTTTTATGATTGTGAAGACGGCGTTGTGAGGGGGGGTTATGGGGGTCCTTGGGAGGGAAGGGGCATGGGAAGGGAAAAAAGGGGGTTTTAGAGAGGGGGGGCATTATATGGTGTCGCGGGTCTATTATGACGAGGGTCCTTTTTTTTTAGTCGGACAGAATACCCCGGGTTTTTCTGATAGGAA
The DNA here is from genome assembly GCF_010093815.1 of Pseudovirgaria hyperparasitica. Lineage (NCBI taxonomy): Eukaryota > Fungi > Ascomycota > Dothideomycetes > Acrospermales > Acrospermaceae > Pseudovirgaria > Pseudovirgaria hyperparasitica. The sequence goes on from NW_022985568.1 coordinate 512,488, forward strand.
ACAAAGTCGATTAGCGCATATTCAATGAGTTTTCCTGATGTTCTGTGCGTGTGTGATGGGGTTGTGTTTTGGCTGGCCTGGTGCTGATGGATCGGTGATGAGGGTGTAGATGTGTGTGATTGGGTGGTAGCTAGGTGGGTGTTTGCTGGTTTTGTCCTGTGAGAGGGATGGAGAGGGGGAGGGAGAGGCGGGCATGTTGGTGTTTGGGTGGATGGGTAAATGGGTAGGTAGTAGGTGGGTATGGGTATGTGTGGTCATGGTCTAAGCGGCATCTCACGTCAAAATTCATAGCATGTCAAGTCACGTCACGTCAAGTCAAGCACGGTATCCCCAATCTCAGCAGTGATGCGACGTGATGTGATGCATGGGAAACAGCGGTTTTTTTTCTTTTCGAAATATATGCGGCGTGGGACTGGGCGACGATCAAGTACCATCCCAAGCCTACAAACACAGGGCTTTCCCCCGGGAGATGCCTGTGAAACACATGTTTAAACAGCAGTTACCCGGATATCTTTCCCTCATAAGTGCTGCGCGGCCATATCCCACAACACAATAATAACAAAAAAAAAACACACTGTCCGTACATACATGATCAGGAAGTTCTCTCTTTTATTTTTTTTAAGGGGGGAAAGGGATTTCTCCTCCTTATGCGCCGATTAGGCGTACAGCGTTTTTATAGTCCTTGGATGGATATCTTGGCGTGTCTACCAGTTGACGGCAGCGTCGCCGGTGCCCGCAGCAGGCGCGGCGGCCCAGCCCTCGTTGCCAGTTTCGGCGGCGGCGGCACCAGAGGCTGCGGCCCAGTCGCCAGCGCCGTCAGCGTCCCATCCAGCACCAGCACCAGCAGTCGCAGAGGCAGCAGCAAACGCAGCGGTGCTTCCACCCTGGACCTCCCACTCACTGGGGAATCCACCCTCGACAGGACCAGCACCGACCTCGTCAGCGCCGGGCACCTTGGACTCGTCCACACCGGCAGAGTCCTTGTTCTCCTCGGCCTCGGGGTCGCGGTAGAAGTACAGATCGGTCATGACGTCCCACTCGGCCTCGCGGCTGGCAAGGGTGCCGCGCAGACGGAGCACCTCACGGGCGAGCATCCACCAGATCAGACCGATAGCGTGGCGACCCTTGTTGTTGGTCGGGATGGCGACGTCGACGTACTCGGTCGGGGAGTCGGTGTCGCAGAGGGCAATGACGGGGATGTTGACGTACGAGGCCTCCTTGATGGCCTGCGCGTCGGTGCGCGGGTCGGTCACGATGATCAGGCGCGGCTCCTTGAACGACCGGGTGATGTAGTTGGTGAAGTTACCGGGGGTGAAGCGACCAGCGATGGCGACGGCACCGGTGTGGGCGGCGAACTTCAGCACGGCGCGCTGGCCGTAGGGGCGCGCGGAGATGACGTTGATGTCGGCTGGGTTGTCGATGGCGGCGATGATGCGGGCTGCGAGAACAATCTTCTCCCTGTACAGTCTGTTAGTCTTTTGAGGCCTCAAGTGAGCGTTGAACGACCAAAATTCCGACGGCTTGGAAGTCGCTGGTTTGGCAGGCCTGGGAGGCTTCACAAGGGAACGTGTTCTGGTCTTACCATGTCTTTCCGATGTTGATCACATTGATACCGTCAGGGCGAGTCTTCCATAGGTAGGGCTCCATGTGCACCTGCAGGTTCTTGGATCCGAGATGGCACTGAGCTGCCAGAAGCATCTCGACATCCTGGTTGGTGGCGTTGAAGATTGGGGGAAGGTTGTTGGGAGCCATCTTGACTTATGGGTGAAGAGTTCAAGAGGGTGAGAAAGAATTGAAAGGAGTGCGACGGCGAGAAGAGAAGATTGTCCTTGAAGTCTTGCGGTTTTGCGCGATACATTGGGGGTGGGATGTCGATATTCGCTTAGCTTTTCGATGATCTAGCCACACTGAGATTAGCGTGATATGGAGACCGCCGAACTTTGGCCGGCTTGCTCGATCTCCCTTGGCTCGTGGTGGAAAAGTTGATGCAGCTGGCATATGCGAGCAGTTGCAATGCTCTCTCGAATACCAATCCTCAACTGCCTTCGGGCTCAAGTTGGTATGCTGCAGCGGACCTCTCAATTGATGAAGTGCTAATGACTCTATACAGGGGGACAAGCCTCGCAGAATGTCGCGCTTCTCCGATCCTTTTCAAGTTCGCCGTCCGTACAAGCATCCAGAAAGCAGAAGCACAAGCCGCGGCGGAGTTATCGCGACTTGTATGCGGCCGATTACAGAAAGAAGGCCAACATAGCCCGTCAAGAAGTCTTGAAAAAGGAGCGAAGTGAGCTAGCAGGAGATCCCGTCAAGGGCCGACCGACACCGTTTCTAGAATCTCTCGACACTGGCAAAGAGCCTGAGGTAGAGGTGCAAGATGCACCATACTTTCGACAAGGGGCCCGTGGCGATTGGCAGAAGAAGGTCTATCTTAGCTCTTACGTTCGGGAGGATGAGCTCGAAGAGGTTCTTAACAAAAGTCCAGAAAAGTCACACATGCTCATACGAAAACTCAATGAAGCATGGCAGGATGATAATGCAGGCGTGAAACCCGTCCGGGGCTCGTTTGAAACCGACGAGGCATACGAAGCAGAGGTCAGAAGACGTCAAGAGTTGCGCGCCCCACTGAACAGGATTCACGATGAAGAAGCCAGAACTCTGGTTAAGAAGCGAATTACAAAAGACCATGATACCGCAAAAGAGTCTTTGAGACGGATCTTGCAACTGGAGAATGCTAGTCACAAAGACATCTTTCACTCAAATGTGCTGCGATGCATCGATAAATTTGGTCGACACCACACAGACAAAATCTTGAAGCCGCCTCCCAACCTGAAGGACCAAAAAGCAGAGCCACGACCATATGCTCGTGGTGGCCCCGACACGGGAAGCTCTGAAGTTCAGATCGCTATTTTGACTGCAAAAATACAACGATTGTCGCGGATTGACCAAGAAGGGCAATTGAGGAAAGACAAGGCCAACAAGAGGAATTTGACTCTGCTTGTGCACAGGAGACAGAAGTTGATGAAGTACTTGTATAGAAAAGAGAAAGGTGGCCCGAGGTGGCAGCATCTGGTGGACACACTAGGGCTGGGCGACGCTATGTGGAAAGGCGAGATTTCCCTGTAATAATAACCCAATGTATCATCAGGATTGTAAGTTCTACTATTGTTCAGTCACTCGACAGCCTGTTCGCAACCTCGTATTGTCACTGGGGTACATACAGACTTGTGCAAATGACTAAACACTGATACACGGAGATCCTATTCAATCAGAACTCGACTATTGTTCTTGGTAACGTGCCAGTGCTCCGCCGATCGACACTGACCATCCGATTGTTAGCGCCAAACCCCCACGGTTCGGTGCGGAACGTGGAACTCCACCTCCAGCCAGTGAACAAAGCCCAAGCCCTCTCTGCCTTCTTCAACTCTCTCTCTCTCTGTCCTCTTCTCCGACGCACAAAGCCCTCAATCAGTGTACGGAAAATTGCGACAGTACACCACAGATGGCGTCCCCTTTGGTAACAAGTCCGCCGCACAAGGCCGTGGACCCGAACAAGAAAGCTCTCTATACGTTACGTGTGAGCGATAAGATCGGCAAGAGCGGAGGTACAGCGAGGAAGGGATACACAAGTGTAAAGCGTAAGTAAATGCAAGCTGGAGCACGTCAAAAGAACCATGCTGATATAGACAGTCAACTATAAACCCAATCTCAAAGGCGAAGACCGCACGACAACTATCACAACCTCCGCAGGCAATCTCGCCCGACTCACGCTTGCAGACAAAGGCCGCCCAGGCAAATTCACATACACAGGCCAGCGCACAAACGCGAAAAAGTCTTACGTCCTCGTATTCGACCATGACAACCATACCTGCACGCTCGAGCCGGTCTCAGCATCCTACAACTTCAATCTCAAGTCCACACCATACGAAACAAACGAGTCCACCCTCGAGCATAAATACCCCCAGATAGACCTCCGCTCCAATCCCGACGATGACGGAGCCAACGCCCTCGACGACGGCGCAGAGAACCCATACGACTACAGAAACTTCATGGCACCCACGACAGACCGCGACTCCCTCTCTCCCCCCCAAACCTCCAGCGCCGCCCACACCCCCGAACTCCCCTCCAAGCGGCCCTCCAAACCACAAGCCCCAAGCCGCAAACCAACCACCACAAACTCCACCACAAAGCCGAAATCAAAACCCAAACAACCCGCTCGCCGCGCAAAATCCCCATCCCAATCCCCTCCCCGCGCATCCTCCCCGCCGCGCATCCATCTCGACCGCCGCGCCTCGACCGTCCACAAAGACGCCTCCTCACCCAGATCCGCCTCCTCCTCACGCGAGTCCTCCCCTTCCTCGCCCGTAGGCTTCGAGATCGACTACGGCGACTCACCGCCCGACAACCACAAGCCCAAGGGCCTGGGCCTGCACCTCCTCGACCACCACGCCAGCGGGCCCATATCCCTGCGCTCCGCGGCAAACAGTGCCTCGCCAAGCTCGCGCCTCCAGACACCGCACATACCACCACCACACGACGAGGAAGAAGCAGACTATGAGTTTGACTTTGGCGATACGCGCGGTGGTGCTGCAACTCGGCAGGACTCCGAGGACGACGCTGAGGGCGAGGAAGATGATGAGGATGAGAGCGATGCCGATGCCGATGCAGATGCAGAGTCAGATCATGACGTCGAACCGATGGACATTGGACCGCCGGCGCAGGATACCGTAAAGGCGCAGCAGGCGGCCATGGCCATGGACGAGGAGGATGATTTGGATGACTTTGAGAAGGCCATGATGGAAGGCATGGAGAGTGAGAGCGAGAGCGAGGAGGAGTAGTAGAATTGTGGGTCTTTGGATATGGATGGTGTCATGGCGCTGTGCAGGTTCCATTGTTCTACTGCGCAATATAGAACGCACCATTATGGTGGTTGCATGCATGAATAAGTGGCGTTTGTATCAAGGGTATGCATGCTTATTTTGCCTGTCACGGCATGTGTCTTCGACACTTATGCGAGCACGCGTCGAAGAAGTTCGATATCACGTTCAAAAGTACATAAATATCCAGTACCGTAGAACAAAAACAGCAATGACTGACTGAGCTCATGGCCAAAGGGCATGTAAATCAAGTTTCTCAACGCGCATATCCATGAAATTCTATCGATGTCCTGAAAACATTGCTCGAGTATGAAGACCCCGAGGGTTTATGCTGTCTAACATTATGCCGCTCATATGTCCTGAACGCCTTGAAAACATGCATTGGATATCATGTCATTATAGCTGGCGGAGAAGCCATGTCCGTATTTGTTGGCCAATTTTTTTTACATCCACCAGAATAAACCCATTGTTATTGTGATGAGCGAGATTGCCATGTTCCTGACCTCATTTCCAGAAGTCGCAGCAACGCCACCGCCAGTCTGTGTCTCGGATGCAGAGGGCTCGGCGCCAGTATTGCCTGATTCCGCATTAAAATTGCCTTGATCGTTGGGATTGGCTGAAGCAGAAACAGAAGCAGACGCAAAAGCAGTGGACGGGGATATAACTGAAGCTGTATCCAACGCAGTAGACGAAGAAAAGGAGCGATGCATACTTGCGCTCGGGCTGCTGCGACCAGAGGTGCTCGTCGGAGCATAGACCTGGCCAACAGAAGGCAGGTCGACATCGCCGTCGATCTCCCATGTGCCTGCAGTAGAGGCAGGGCACGGGGGAGCTGTGAGTGAAGGCGAGTATGCTGATTCCTTGATACCTGTGGGATTTAGTGTTGCCCAGTGCCTGGACAAGTTAGGAAAGTCAGGGGACAGGGGCGTCGGGGTGCCAGAGCGAGGAAATCCGTCTGGTGGTGCGTTATTAGAAGCAGGGTCGACCTTTGCGCCGTAGCTGATTAGGCCGTAATCATTTGCCTCCATAATCCACTCGTATATGATAGCTCCAGACCAGTACTGGTTCATCTTGTCTCCAAGAATCGCCGCTTGGTCGTCAAATGTGCGCGGCTTGGGCACGATGCAGCCAGTTTCCGAAAAGTAGATGGGAACAGGAAAGTCCTTGACCATGTCGTTCAAGATTTCATATCCAGAAGTTTCATAGGTTGCGTCTCCGCACCATTCGTAAGCGTTCAAGGCGAAGAAGTCCAGAGATTCGTCTGCATTATCACCACAAACTAGGTAGTTCTGTAGCATGGGGCGGAGACTTGCAATATCGGCTATACGAGTGGTCAGAGCTGCCACGGACCTGTATGAAGCTGAACTTACCAGCTGAATAGCCGATTGGAACTTTGCGGTAGTTCTTGGAGTTGCGGTACGCCTTGAGATCGCGCGCGGCAGCCTTCACATAGGGCGCAGCCACAGATCCAGTTCCAGTGGTGAGAACCTCGTTGCCAACAAAGACGCCTCCTAAATTATCGTACTGGATGAAGGCATCGAGGACGTCTTGAAAGGCCTCTTTTTGGGTCGTGTTCCACCTTGGAGCAGTCTGTAGAGTTTAGGCAGTGAAACTTCAGTGAAATTCGCTACTTCTTACCTGCTCGATCTGTGTATCAAAAGTATCCAAATCTAACCATAAGTAGATACCAGCATCGGCAAAGGTGCGCATACAATCGTCGTGGTTACCACTAGGATCGACATGGTACACACGAATAGCATTAGCTCCAATATCCTTCATAAGAGCAGCATCGAGAGAGCATTGAGTGTTGTCAATGAGAGGATCGTCGGGTACAAGCTGGTAAGCGATACCTGGAGCTTCGAATCAGTGGGTGAAGTAAAGTGGTCCATTGGACGTACCCTTCAAAAAGTACTGATCGCCATCGCTCGTGAAGAACTTGGATCCCTTTGTTGTTATGGTGGGAATAGCATTGACAGTAGCAGCCGCCGCCAGCAAGATCAGTGAGAGCATCATCGGACGGCTATAATTGGGATGCTAGGATGAACGGTAAGTGGGCTATTCGCAGCTGGCTATGCGGTAAGTAAGTGAACGAGCGACACGAGAGCTAAAACGAATGCTGGTGAAGTTTACGAGGAAGGGTGAAAGATCATGACGAATAACAGAGAGTGGAGCATTGGAGAGATGGCGGCGATGAAAACGGAAGGAACCTTAAAAAAACAAGTGATATTGAGCAGGGAAACAGCAACAAAAAGCTTCTGTTTCGCGCTTGTGCGGTGAATCGCGGGCGTTTGGAATTGTTTTTCCACTCGCCGCACCATCGTCATCTATCCTTAGCAGCTTATCTGTGCACATTCAGATCTGGAACTTCCCATTGGCTACAGATGCCTCGATTTGTTTTGAAACTTGGAGTGTCCAATCCTGACAGGCATCACAGCCAATAAGCTTAAATCAAGCCCCACGTTCACGGCTTGTTAGTCTTGTCAGTCTGGTCTCCTTGTCGTTAATGACATAGCTTATCCTGGAATCTAAGGCCTGCAGGATCATCCTTTGTCTCCGTGCTGCAACAAGGTCAACAAGGAGTCTGTGGAGATGTGGTGTGTATTATTGTTGGCATGGAACTGAGCACTGTATGCTGTGATAGCTACTCAGGCTTCACTACGGTTGACTGATGCATAGGCGGTGCACACCTGTAAGACTTGGCTAGGAATGAATAATGGTCGTGAACACCTAATTACATGAAGTCGTGTAGTCAATCAAGACTTTGGGCCTCGGCATCCCGTCGTCAGCAGATTGCACAGGGGCAGCTTGTCAACCTATCAGCGACGCATCAGCCACAGTCACAGCCACATTGTTAGTAATAATAATCTTCGGCGAACAGAAAGGCCGTCACCGAAGACATGGTCTAGATGGCGTAGCTATTAATTTACAGTAATTATAACTAAGGTACCTAATTACTGACAGGAAAGAGGAGAGTTGCCCGATAACCTCACCCCAGACCAACAGACAGCCAGCGGGTTATAAGATCCTATAACAAGCGAAAACTAATTGATCATGTACGTTAGAACGATAAATCGTAACCTGGACTAGGCCTTTAATCTTTCATACATGATGTCTGACTATACATACATCTCTTATCTCATTTCATCATGTACTGTGATTCTTGCCCAGACATAGTGAGCACTAATTAATTTCTTGCATAGGTCTGGTAGTTATGTGGGGGAACTGCCTAAACGTCGGTGGCGTATGTGATGGGATGGTCAAAGCTCCTTACAGTAGTAGCTTCTCTGTGACCTTGTCACTTCAAGCCTCAAGCTCTCTACCGCTGCCATCACAATCTTTCATAAGATGTCATTCCTCAAAACACTCTTCAAAGAGGTATAGCGAGTACCCCAGCGAGCCAGTATGCTGTCCATTGTTACGCTAATCGTCTACTTCAGAGCGGTGTCAAGAACGTCGTCACCCTCTTCCACGCACCTTCCACCGCATCCTCTGTCCGCGCCCTCACGATTATCAAGCAACATAATGCCAATGCTGTAGCCACTGCGACTGAAGACCAAGCTTCAGACCATAGCACACAGCCAAAGACTGGCCAGCACGAATATGATCTGGAGGTTCGCGAGGAGGCACCAACGTCGGACCAGCTAAAGAGCATTTTGGGCTATATCGGGGCAGAGAATGCTGGAAAGATCGTTAGTGGAGCTATGGGCGTGACAGATGCACTAAAGAAGGTTCAGCAGGATGGAAAGGCGTTTCAAAGACCCATTGTGAGTCCTAGACGTGGCAGGTATGCCGGTAGGGAGCATTGCTGACAGCCGTGCAGGTTGTGGACTGGAACTCAGGAAAAGCTGGTATGTATAAGCTTAATGCATATGCCTTGAGTGAACTGATAAGATTCCAGTTATTGGTGACAATGAATCTGAAATCTTGAAGTTGCTGAAGGAAGCTACTCAGGAAAAGTAGTCAAAAGAAGAAACGCTTGAGGTCAATGGCAAACTTGATGATTTATACATTCTAGCACGACCAGAGTTATAAAATTCAAGCCACACAACGGGACCAGTGTGTACGAGTATGCATCGCTACTATATGGGTAAAGAGTCCCAGATATGTGCTCAAACTCAAGCTCCCAACTCCCAGCTCCCAACGTCGCAGTCTTAGGTTGGCTTGACATGTGAGACAGTGAATGTCGTTGTGAAGCACGGTAGTCTCCTATAGTCCATTCGTTGTTATGCTCTTCATGTTCTAAAGTCTCCCACTTAACACTGTTCACTCAACGTTGAACCCCGCAATTCATTCACTTCTCTAATATTGACTCGCGCCCGAGCTGCCTACGTCTTGCGAGCTACCAGTTCTTTCCTTTTCTGTACTTGTTCCTCTCCGCCTCTGTCTGCCCCTTCACCTCCTCCAGGAAAATCTCTTCATTCCTCCAGCTCCCATTGCCACATGTGCATTGCACACCTCTACTAGCCTGGACGACGCATCCTTCTAAGTGTCACTATTTCTGTCAAACCCTGAAGAAGCCTTACTACTCACGAACAAGCTTCTCTTTGTACACCTTGCGCTCGTCCTTGATCTCATCCACGATGGACGGCTTTCACATACCGCAGCCCGCTCATGTCTTTTCTACAGACTTTGGCCGCAAGCCACCACGGCCAGCTACAGATCCCTCTACACATCCTATACCAGCCTGCGTGATTGCTCGCTCAAATCAATCACACGATGTCCATCAGTACGCCGGAGTCTTACAGAGCCGTTACCCGCGTGAGTGCGAAGAGATCTACGCAGGTTTCAATCGTAGCGACTTCTTCGATCCATACGACATTCATCTTCACAGTGCAGAGTTTCTAGACGCTGTTCTGCGCGTGCTTGCGGAGCCCAACAATCTTCGCGTCAGGAACTATGCCTTGAGCTTCGCAACTGAGAACCCGCAAGGCGTAATAAAGCTATCCAAGCTTCAGATCAACAGCGAGGCCGATCTTGCTTCGACGATTGCGAACCTGTTCCCGCCTGCACATGTGAATATGCACGGAGTCAGGATGTTTGGACACGTCGTATGCCAGCTCAAATGTTCTATGATGGCGAGCAGCGAACCCAGACCTCTACCAGCAGATCGTATGTCTATGGAGAATCCTGTGACTTCGGGTCAAGGTCCAATCAACCACAACGATTCTATGCCATTCTTAAAGCATGCAAAACGAACAGACTCAAGCAAAGAGCCGAACAAAGGCAATTCGAGGCTCCCGAGAAGCTCTTCAGCCGCTCAAGACGGCCTCCATCCTCCGTCCATCGTTCCGAACAACTCTACATACGCCAATGATAAATGCTCAGACATGCGAAGGACTATGTCTGCGGAACACTACGTCGATTTGAACAACGGTACTAGTCGCATGAACAATGAGCAAATATCGAGCAAAGCAGGACCGAGAAATCTAAATGGTAACTGGTCGCACCTCAATGTAAATCAAGGAGCCGTCAGTCTACCTCAGACTCCGATGCTTTCTGCGTCAACCTCTTCCAATTTGAATACCACCCGGCAGAGTGGGAATCACGAAAGCCCCTCTGTAGTTCCTTCAATCCCCCTGCCTTCAGCGTATAAGGAATCTTTCGGTCAAATTCACCAGGCCAATGCTGGATCAAGACACTCAAGTGCACAGTCTACAAGATCACCATATATCAGCAACATCCCTGCTGCAAGCCAAGCACCTATGCGATCTATACATGGCCAAACCCCAGCTTTCTTTCCGATGACCAGTCAGGATATGACTGGTGCCATGACTCCCCGGTTTTTCGTAAGTGGTCAGCCTCCCTTCCAGCAACAGCTACCGTTAGGTAATTCGATGCCCATGAATTACTCGACAATCGAACAAAGCAGATTCACGCAAGCTCAAGGAACCTGGGACAACATCGATCAGCCCATCCTGTCACCTCCACCGGTTCATTCTGAGTACAACCATGAACTGACTGCTCGTTGCAATCAGGGAGATGTCAGAGGTAGCTTCGCTGGTAAAGGTAATAATATACGAGGCCCTTCGACCACTGGACCATATATTGGACGGGGTGGATCGTACATGAAGCCGAACGGTAATCGAAAGGTCTCTGTCGGCTCTGCAAACTATCGTGGACGTCGTAACACACAGGGATCTAACGGCTACCTGGATTCATATGAGAACGGAAACCACGGAGATGGTATGATGGGCGACCGCGATTCTGCTCACCGCGGTACGGAACCATTCCCAAACTTTAGCGGTCCTCTGGATCAGCTAGATGCAAGCGCTATGGCCAATGCCCCTGAACAAATTGTCACACAAAGTTTCATAGGTGCGGCGAGAGAGGATGTAGTTGACCTTTGGGTCACAGGTTTCAACATGCGTCGGGATGACGATGAGACAAGTGGGATGTTGGTCAGACTCTTCGAGACTAAGGCGAAAGTCAGGAGTGTCACAATTATGCACAGACCGGACTCCCTACACCCTTTTGCATTTATCAACTTCTACACTTCTGCAGGTGCTAGGGCAGGTCTTGGGCTCAACGGGGATCTATCGACTGGCTCCCAGCCACTCAGAGTTCAGGTGTCGGAGAAATATTGTATTGGGTCCAGGAGATGGTCGAAGCCTACGCCCTATGGACAGCGTCGAACTAGTGATGCCCATGGTCAATACCATCATAGAGGAGCCAACGAATCTCGTGGTAGCTTTGGTGGTGGTAGCCAGCCAGTTTACATGTCCCCTGAATACGCACAGTCTCTCGGCTACACAAGCCCTCAGGGCCCACCAAATCCCAATTTCAAGCGTTCGAACCAATGGCAGCAACAATTTCATGGACTGAATGCAAGGAGGTACCCGAGCGGAGCGAATGCTGAGTTCATACAGCGGCTGGATACCAACCATGCCAACGAAAATGCTCCCAAAGGCTCACATGTCCAGTACTCACCACAAGACTGCCGAAGCTCGATGCCGGTCCGCGAGAGGAATTTTGAGACAAACAGCAGTCCAGAACGTAAGAAGAAGGGCAGCAAGAGTCGTTCGTCCCCTATCAAGACTGGATCAGAAAGCTCGTCATCGACAGCGCAAGTGCACAAGTCCAATATGGCCGAGAAGGATGTAGCCGCTGGTGACGAGACCAACGTCAGAGAGCAGGGGCCGTTCCATGCAGTGGTAGAAGCTGAACCCGACAATATAGAAGGAGCCTTGACACTACATACTATTACGAGCCGAGAATGTGAACCGATCCCGGAAAGCTTGGAACTTGATGGCCCTCCAAAAGCAGAGGTACTCGACTCTACAAAAGAACTGGTAGCATGTGTCGAAAGAAGCTCAACATCGAGTCCAGCTACAATACTTATAGCGACTTCAGAAACATCGTCGGAGCAAGGCGGATCTACTCATGACCAATCCGTCACTACCCCTGAGAGTAGGCATCGAATTGACGATAGCTTCCACTCTGCCATGGAGGCTCAGACGCCGAGGTTCATGTCAGAAGATAGTAAAGAGAGCATTGTAGAGCCATCAGTAACCCGCAACACCTCCACAAACGCCGTTGATACTGGAGACATAGAGACGGAATCTAAGGCTGTTCCCGGAATTGTTGCACTCATCGAGGATCCCGTCTCTATCGACAAATCTAGCTCTAGTAATGAGCCAGCCTTGGACGAAGACTCGGTGTTCACCGAAGGACCCGCTGACTCACCAGTCCTAGAAGACACGGGCCACAAAGTCTTCTACAGTGTTGAGGACCAGAAAGCTGGGAAGGTAGAAACTCGTGAGGACCACTCCAGAGGTGTCGTCACACCTCCGTTACAAGATATAGGAGCTACTTCTTTGGTACAGTCGAAGTTGGAACCCGACCGCGCGCAGAATGAGGGCGCTATCAGATCTGGTTCTAGCTCTACTAATAAGCCAAAGTCGCCAAAGCCTTCGACTCAGCAGCAGCAGCATCAGGCTGCACTTCATCCATTTGCTAAGGCTAATCAAGCCAAGAAGAGCAAGGCACAGAAGAAAAAGGAAAAAAGGCAGCAAAAGGTCAAAGATGTAGCTAAGGTGAACGGACATGCTAGCGACAAGCAACTTCTTACCCGACCATCTACCCCAACACCCTCTGCACCTACTGATCCTGTTGTTGAGCTCACATGCGAGGGTCACGATATCGCGATGCTCACGGAGACAGCCAGCGATGCAAACTCTCTCGAGGTCGAGAAAGAGCAAGGTGAGAGAAGGAACAGTGTGCAGAAAACCCGGTCACAAGCTTCGGCTGTGATCGAAATAGATGTTCCAACTGCATTCAGGTCTGGTTCTATGATGCTAGATGCCGCTGTCAAGCCTGAGGTTGACGAGCTGAAGGCTAAAAAAGATGGGAATGCGAGCACTATGATCAAGACAGAGAAAGGCAACCCAAACGAGAAGGAGGAGAAGAAGAAGAAGGCCGTGAAGCCTCCACCAAGCCCGGAGAAAAAGCCAAAGAGCACACTGGCCCAGAAAGCTGCTAAGCTGGTAGCCATGCCCGACTTGAGCATGCTTAGAAGGAAGGATGCTAGCAGCGCTGCGAAGAAGTGAGCGTATCCTATAAATTCGGCGGCTTGATATTCAATCCAATGTGGAATTTGCTGTGTTAAATAATATGAGTGAACAAGGAGAGGCAGCCGGTACTATCAACGCATCGACATGACACTATGATGGTATCTCGAATATTGACGGGAGAACGGAATGCTTCCTACGACGAGAAAGAAGGGTCAGAAGTATGGAGATCAGGTTTAAAACTTGTAATATAGAAAATTGCACACGCATGATGCGACATGAAAAGATGATTCGGTTCTGCACACTCTTCACTCCCGTATACACTCTGAGTCCCCATGCACGAAACGCACACCTGGTGATATTACAAAGCCATACCATGAAAATCAGTCTTTTTCTTTTTTCAACGCCACGCCATGCAGTATGAAAGCGCTAAATTAGAAACACACACACACAAACACGCGGAACAGTCCTCATTCTAAATCATCGTCCCCCTTGAGCCCACAAAAGTCAGTCGCATAGACTGAATCGACAAAGTACCAAAGCTTCCAGTAGAAGCTTGCCGACGCGCTGTCAAACGTCCCGTCGTCCTCCTTGCGCGGCACCTGGTTCCCGATGATTGTGCTGCTGCCCCCGAACAGACTGCCGACGAGTGGTATCCAGCCAAACGTCTGCTGCCACCGCGACACGACGGGGAGAAGGGCTTCCTCGGCGGGTTTGAGGACGGCGGGCTTGGCGCCGCGGACGCGCAGCGTGTTGTGCGGCCCCGATGCGCCTGGCTGGGCTTGGTGTGTTGCTGTGGCGAGCGCGGTGCTGGTGGAGGAGGAGGAGGGGAAGGGTATGTTGTTTGCGTGGGAAGCGGCGGACTGCGGCGCGCGGAACATCTGCGAGAGAGGGTGGTGATGCTGGTGGGATGACGGGCGGTTATTATCGAACGGGGCGGGCGCAGAGGCAGTTGCTGTCGTCGAGGACGCGGTTGCAGAGGATGGCGATGCGGAGGTTTGGCCGAGGGTGTGCGAGCTGTGTGGGGAGGTCTGCAGTGAGTCCATTGTGAGGGAGGTGGCTGTTATTGGGGCGTCGTCGCGAGGGGCGATGCCACGGTACGGCTCAGCGTGGACGGCGTAGCCCTGGATGAAGTGTGGCGAGGCGTAGCAGGCGGACTCTGCGGCCTCGGGGCTGTCGAAGGTGACCTTTATCCAGTGGTCGCCGCCGACGTACTGGTTCTTCTTGCGCAGGGCGGCGTGGGAGAGGGAGCGCTGGGCGGAGGCGCGGCTCTGGGAGATGGAGAGGTTGTACTTGACGTGTGGCGGCTGGCGCTCGTAGTCCTCGTAGATGAAGCCGTTTGAGACTTTCTCGAAGAACTCGATGGCGGCCCATTGGAAGTCCTTGCCGAAGCCGTAGAGGATGACTTCGGTGGGCTCCTTTGCGGTGGTGGGTTGTGAGGCTGCTGCTACGGGCGCGGTGTTTGTGAGCGCGCTGGCTTGGGCGTTGAGGGCTGCTGCTGCGGCGGCGCCGGCGTCTTCTGTCTTGAGGCCCGCCTTGAGGCTGCCAAATATATCGTCGATGACTCTGGCATCGTTGTCGCGCGCCTTGTCGACCTTCAGACCAGGTGTGTGGGTTTTGCTTCGTGATGTACCGCGCCGTGATCGCATCGACTTCCCAAACGGCCCCTTCTCTTCTGGCCCTCGACGAAGATTGTTCTCCGAGCTGGAGTTGGCGCGTCAGTAAATTGAAAATAGCTATAGTGTCAGGCCTGTCAAGCTTACTCTGCATACTCATATCCCCAGGGCAGCTGGCGACCAGAAGAATCCCATGCGCGCTCTGATTCTGGGACCGCGTGAACTTGCATTCCCCCCCGTCCTGGCGCGCGCATTGAAGCCATTATGTTTGGATCGCGATAGTGGTTCGGATCGCGATATTACTTTGTGAGGCTCGAGATGGTAGTCAGGGTGCGCAACCTACCGAGGTAGAGATGTTGGTGAGTAGAGGATCGGACATTTGTTTTGGGTTGTGTACATAGAGCTTTTGCCTAGCGGCTTGGTAGTCATAGGATTCTCTCCGCTCCGCCCCGCCCCGCTCTTATCGATGAAATCTTTTCGATTCCGCCCATTCACTTGTCAGAACAAATCTATTCCAAAGTGCATATGACGTGTTAGTACTATAAGTCAAAGAGACGATTGCTCTAGTGCCTGCTGCATAATGTTTCTCTCCTTCACGATACGTACGATGTGGAAAGATGAAGAACACACCGGTAAAGATACGCGGTAAACGAGGGAACAGAAAGCGAGCACAGGAGCAGAGTCAAACACCACCACTGCCGTCAAACAGTTCCAAGTCGACTTCCAGAGAGCTCAAAAGACGTTTTGTATCAGCTGGTCCCAATCAGACCCCCGCGAAGCGCCGCCGCGTGGCCAAAGCCACCGCCGATACGCGATCACCACTCGAACGTCTCCCGAATGAATTGCTCCAGGAGATATTCCTCCTGAGCGGCAACATCGAGCTTCCGGGCTGCTCTCTCAGCCTCGCACGAAGTCTCTCGGGGAACAAGACCATCCAGCTCTCCTTCGTGCTCGGCCGACATCCAAACACATCCAAACCCCTCGATGCTACCGACGCCGCAGTCATCACCCGCATCCTCAAATGCCGCTTCGTCACCTGGCCATTCCTCCAGTCCTGGATCCACGCCGCCTACACCCTCGACAAGCAACAGCACCACCACCACAACCACCCAACGAAGCCCAAGAGATCCCACATCACGCCCAGAAAGCTCATCGCCCAACCAGACCAGCAACCTGCAAGCCCGTCATCCCCACCAACGTGGTTCAACTTCCACCCTCCCCTTAATCGAGACGACGAAGACTATCACGTCTGCATCCCACGAAAGCTACTCCGCGGCCCATGGACATCAGACGATACCTCTTCCCTCACTCTGCTCACACATGCCGGCGCCGTGATTGCCGATCTGGAGCTCGCGCGCCGTGGACTCCGCAAGGCCATCGCGACCGCGAATCTGCGCGTTATATACTCGCTCGTCTACGTTCGTTCTCCACAGTCACAGTCACGACAGGAGCAGCAGCAGCAGCAGCAGCGCTGGGGCAGCTACGTGCGCGTGACAACCGAGATCCTGCGCTTTGCGGTGGTTGAGTGCGGGTGTGATCCGTCGGTGGTATGGGTATTGCTGCACACGGGCTCATTCGATGACGACGAGCACCAAACAACCACAACCTCAACAATCAACTTCATGGATCCACCCATGTGGGCCTGGGCCGATGATGCCGAAGCACGCGGCGACTGGGCAGGCACGTTCCTAAAGAGCGAGTTCCGAGCCTGTCTTCTTCCTCGTCCTCATACCCCTGTCGGTGTCGGTGTCGGTGACGAGCGCAGCCAGACTACGCTGTCGAGAATGTCGAGCAGAGCAGGGCTGGGTAGGGAGTGGGAGCGGGTGTGGAGGGCGGTGGATGCGGCGCTGCCGGGTGTTATGCAGCGGTATGATGCGCGAGAGAGAGATGTGTAGGATGAATGATCACGGATGTGATGCGAGGGTTTATGCCTGGCTGTTGATGTAACGTCTTCGTTCGGTATCGCTCGTGCGTGCTGACTGAGATGGAGCTAGAAAGTAATAGCTGATATGTATCACCGGCCTTTTGGTAGGCTTCATTCATGGTGCACAGTATCTCCCTCCTTCCTCTGCTCCTTATGATATGATACGACACGGTTCGGTACGTACCTGCTGTCTGTCACAGAGTTCTGCCTGTCCCATTCAGCACATACATACACCGACTACCTACCTACACCATGAATGACCCAAGGCCTCTCCGAAAATGAACATTAGACGAGCCTCAATCCACACAACACACATCATCAGCACTAGCACCATATTTTTCTTCATCATACATTTAATAGTTAGATCATTACCACTACAGCAAGCCTATTTGTTCCACTGCCACCGCTAATGTGACCACCTTTCCTTCTCGCAGTTTCCGAACTTCTTTCATCATCATATGCTACATACAGTCCTTGTCCCTCCCGTCATTTGCCATATCAACCATATCCACCATTTCGGAATCATCTTTCCTTCTCGACAAAAAGACACACACATTTAATCCCCAATGTTGACCATTACATTGTATGAATCTTTGCGGGTGTCCTTCAATCTGTCGCACGGAATTCCACAGAGCTCCCGCGAGACCGGACAGCTAGAACAAAAACATTCGTAAAGGGAAATTAGTTGCAGGAAGGGAAGGAACACCCCGACGCCGGGCGTATACGCATGTGCGGGAAAGAACAAAGGAAAGTATGTGTGTAGGACACGTATAAACAAAAAAGGAAGGAAGAGAGTGTGGGGAGCAAGTAGTCAGCCACGCACGCCATCCATGTCGTTCATGCAAAGGCCGTAAATGCAGCACCAACTGTCTGCCCGCCAATGCTTACCAAAACAAAGGCCGTTACACGACTTAACTTAAGCTCTCCGTACTTTGAACTGGATTCATGTTTCCACCAGTACATGAAAGAGGAGGCAGTAGTTTCGGGTGTGCAGTAAAAGCACCGTACCCAACATGTCGTTAGGCATGCACCATCCAGTCTCAATATCCGCTTTCATCTTCATCCAACGCTCTTTTTCGCTGTGTATGGATAGCTCACATACCAAACACCTCCATCATATCGTTCTTCTTCTGTTCATCTTCTACCAAAAGTCCTCGTCCATTGCACACGTCCGCCAACACGTCAACAATCTTCTTGAAACTGCTTGCTGCACCCTTCGTTTGGGTGAAACGTGCAACACAGAGCTGTGCGCGGCGGCCATGTTCCAAGATGGTGTATAGCTCTATCATGAATGTGACAGGTCGGATGCTGAGGTGGTTATCTTTTCCAACACTGGCACTAACAGTGTTTTTTGCCCGGTCGAAGCGCACATCGCGAACACCAAAACGCTTCCAGTCGCGCAGGAGTCGTACCATCTCTTGGCGAGCGCGACCGCGGCCGATGTGGAAGCATAGTACTTGCGTAGCCGGTTTGATATGGAGAAACCGGGCCAGCCAATTGGATTGGTAGTCGACCGGAGCCTTGCTTTGTCCGTCGCCAATTTGCGAAAACTCACTCGACCCCAAAGACGTTGTCGACATGTCATTGGCAGCTATCATGAGGTCAGTACGTACGATCCCGAAGAAGAGAAACATGCTAGACTTACAATCGAATTCCAGGATCTTTGGGTCGTGTTTTGTCCACTTGCTAAAGAACCGCAGAAAGCCTTTGCGAGGAGCTTGTCCTTGACGCATTGGAAACTCGCTACTTTGATGACTGCTGACATCAGCTGCTCTATGGGCCTTTACGAGTTTGGTGGGTCCAGTCTTATACGGCAATGGTGACGATGGTGGAGCTGAAGTTTTGATGCGATCATCTAGGCCTTGCCATGCTTTCGGAATCTCTTGTCGAACTTCTTCTTTCTCAATATAGTCCTTGTCCTTATCTCTTTGACCAAGTCGAAAAAGCCAACTGCGTTTCTTCTTCAGGCCATTTTCGCCTGGAGCATTGGTCGATGAAGGGGTATCATCATGTTCTGTGCCTGGCCCCATACTCCCTTGCCGTATCTGTGGCACGGTCAGATGCTGCCCCTTTCTCGCATCAGAGTCCGATGATTTGGCACTTGCACCGCTGACCTTTCTGACATTGAGCGGAGCAATCGGTGTCGGACTAGACGGATCTACGACGCGGATTGTCCTATTGATATCAGAAACTTTGCGATTGTTGCAGTGAAGCTTGCTATGAACAGGATCTGTGACAGACCTGTGCCCATCGCGGAGTTCTTTCACGTGATCTTCCTCTGAGATGGCAGGAAGATTGCTGAGGTAGTCACTGCCCGAGGGAGCAGATACGGCACGCTTGACACCGCCATCAGATGGCTTGAGAAGCTCATCGAGGTGCTTGAGAGCCTCGTTGAAATTGTTCGTAGTCTCACCTTCAGACTGATAACGCTTCATCAACCTCGCGCGGGTTTCTGCAAGTTCTCGTGCAATGAATGTCTTCGGTGTCTCGTCTGGCAGCGGCGGAAGAGGCCTATGTTGGAAAGCATCGGTATGAAGAGGAGCCCCCGCTTTATGGGCTGAAGAACCGAGCTTAGAGATGGAAGTGGGAGGCGTATCGTACGCGCCGGGCTTGTCGTTCAAAGACTCTACCATGCTAAACTCTTCTGAGGAGTTCTTGAATGCCTCATTGCATAGTTGCTCCAATTCTGTGCTGACTTTCCGGACATCCTGATTTATGTAGTGATGAGGAGTCGGCGGCGGCTTCCTGTATCTGATGCTCCGAGCTTGACTGGGCGCGGGTGTTATTGGCAGCTTCCGAGATGTGACCTCTTCACTTGGTCGAGCCGCAATCTTCTGTAGTTTGGTGTCTGGCTTGTGAGACCGCAGAGGTTGCAGAAGCCCTTGTTGATCATCAGTGTCCTGGGTGGTATCTGACATCCAAGCATCCGCATTTGTCGCTGGGCGCCGGAGATGAGCAAAACTCACGCCTTTCTTGTAGCTAACACGGGGCTTGATGAAGACCGGTGGACTACTGGGATATACGGAACTGGTGATGGAAGCCTTCGAATACGTACGCCAACTTGAAGCAACAGATTTGCGAGCCACGGAGTTGCGCTTGGATGGAGGACTTGTGGCACCGACACTTCCTCCCGAACTTTGGCGCTTGGAAGTGCGGCGCAATGTCTGTACTCGAAGTGTGTTAGAGCCGTTGATAACAGCTTTGGGTTTACCGTTTGCAGACAGACTGCTACGGCGCCCATTCGTGTCCTTTCTAGTCACGATGTGATCTCTCGACGATCGAAACGGATCATAGCTCTTCTCGGACGCAGGAATCTCGTAGAAAGAGTGCTTGGGGGTCAGATGTTCGTTATTCATGATGGAGTAAGCGGACTGTGAATGCTGCATTGATGGAAGTGGTGGCGGGTCTTCCAAATCAGGGGTCCGTTCGTGATGATAGTCACTGTTCGAGTATTCAATGGCGCCTGGAAACCCAGAGTAGTCTTCCAAATGCTGAATTCGATGCTTCATGAGTGCGCCATAGAAGAATTTCTCATGATTCAGATCGTCGTTCAGCAATTGATTGATGAGAGTCTCCTCCTTCTCGGAATGCCATAGGACACGCATGTTACGCAGTATCTCCCTATCGATTTCTTGCCGTTCGAGTGGTTCCCAATCGTCGAGATGAGGGTTTGGGCCTACCCACTTTGCCATGCTAGTGTCCTGTTCACTCAGTCCAAGGAAATCATCGTACTTGTGTAACAGAGGATGATCCCAGATATCTTCCATGCGAATCCGTTTAGCTGGATCTGGGACCAGTATGCGGCTGATGAGATCAGCGGCTTCTGGGCCAAAGGAATCAGGCATGGTGTACTCGGCATGGACGATCTGTCGAAATAGCTCCTTCAAGTCTCTCTCGTCGCCAGAGTACTGGAAAGGTGGGTATCCGGCAAGCATGACGAAAAGAATAACTCCGCAGCTCCATACATCAGCTTGGCCGCCATCATAACTTTTCGAACGGATAACTTCGGGTGCAGCATAATGGGGGCTGCCGCACGGGGTGCTGAGGTGTTTGCCGATAGGTTGCAGAGCCGCCATCCCGAAGTCGACGAGCTTGATCTGGTGCGTGTTCTTGTCCAACAGAATATTCTCCGGCTTGAGGTCTCGATGATGGATGTTGATTCGATGGCAGTACAGGAGCGCTGCGATGATTTGGCGAAAGAGATAGACCGCCTCGTCCTCGTCGAGACCCCTGCGGTCAGAGATGTAGTTGAATAGTTCACCCCCCTCAACGTATTCCATGACTAGGTATCTACAATCATGTCAGGTATCGAAAAGTCAATTTGGTGGCTAGCTTACATTTCATTGCGGTTTTCCCACACATCAAACAGACGAACAATGTTCTTGTGATCTAGGAGCTTCATGATGACGATCTCTCGCTCCAAGCCGAATGGGATTGCACGACCTTCTGGATAGAGGTCTTCAGCCTTGGTCGATTGGATCAGGTTCGCAAGACTGATGGCTCGGACTGTCTCCGCAACGGCCTTCTCGATGATCTTTGCGGCACCATATTGACCCGTCACGGAATGCCTGACAGCACGTACCTGTGAGCAGCCACCACGACCGATGGTCTTTCCAAGTTGCCATGGACCAATGTGCGATTTGCGTTTGCTCACAACACTGCTATTGGAAACTGTCGAGCAAGCAGAGTCTCGCTTGCTTTGCGTCTCAGATGCGGCGAGCTCAGCCACCCGTCGGTGACCCGGCGATCGTGGAGGGATTTTCCGTTCAGCGTCCGGGTTGCGGATCTTGAGAGTTCCTTTCGTCGTGGGAATGAGAGACTCATTATGGGGGATTGAAGCGGGCTGTGCAGGTGACGTCACCAGAGGCGACACCGCAGTAGGTTTGAGAGCAGCTCGTTGTGAAGATGGCGTTGGGGTAGGGGTGCTTGCGTTTGATCGGGAGGCCATATCGGCAAAGGGTTTGCGGGCAGTCTGCCGGCTTGCATAGTAACGATCCATGTTAAGATGATTCAGTGTATGTGAGGTGCATGTACAGGCCAAATTTTGATCTGGAAATCGAAGTATTGGAGAGAAGAGGGAAAGATGCTGTGGTTATCCAAGCGTGCAGTTGAGCAGGAACGGGGGCTCTCTGTCTTTGTCGGATTATAGCATGTTGTCGAGACAATTTGAATGTCCTTAGGAGTATTGGGGGTAAGCCGCGAGACGCGTAAGAAAAGCAGCAACACCCACAGCCGATGGTTGCCGCGCCAAAAGGAAGATATGAGTGAGTGGGAGTGAATGAGATGGAGAGCGCGCAATACAAACTTGACGTTTCTCTGGGGTTTGAGGGTGGCAGAAGCTTGGAAAGACGCGAAATGTGGCTTCCAAGGAAAGAGCGATGGAGTGTGGGGGCGCTTGCAAGCTCCGTGGGGTGAAAATTAAGTAAAACTGTCCAGGTGGGAAAGAGCAAAGGGATGTTTGACGAATTAAGACAGTACGGAAGGAAATGTTGAGGCCAGCAGAATCTCAGGGCCAAATGAGAATCAGTAGAGACTGTTGGAGACCTCGGAAGAGAGTGTTGATGAAGTTAGAGAGGTCACTGTTTACACGACGAAAGACGTTCGGGTGCAAGTAAGGGAGAACGGCGATTGCTTTCGTTGCTCGTTGCTCGTTGCTGCGGCGGTCGACGGTCGGCGTTCGGCTGAATCTCACGTGGAGACGCGTCGTGTTGGTGTTGGTGTCGAAAGTCGAATGCCAAGAAACCCACGATCTGAGCGATGGGCAGTAAGGAACGTATAGTATTATATGAAATAAAACTCGAGCAAAAACAGCACGTTTGGCGTAAAGGAATGTAAGACGCGTGAGAGAGAAGAATAGACAAAAGGGAGAAAAGAAAAGGTCGGTCTTGTGTCACGGAAGAAGGATGATTTTTGAATCTCACTGGCCTCTCAATCTCAATTTTCGACAAAATGCTCCGACAGCATCGCCCAATTTCGCTCCTGCGACCTGCATCAATCCTCATTAAACACGTCTATCATTCTCAATCACGATCTTGCTGAGGAAATGAGATAAAGGAAAGAAAATTCTATCACCTATCATTTATTCGCCATGGCCTATGACCTACCTCCGAGTGTTGCGCTACATTGATGCGATTCATCAAAGAGTAATCAGGCCTGAAGTCTGTTTGACGAGGCTACAGTGTACGAGAGGATCAAGCATGAGTATTTTGAGATGCATCAACCTGACTGATGAGACAAGACACCCTTTTATGAGATGATGTTGCGACGTGAAAGAGGATGAGTCTGCGCGGTGGAAGAAGTTATGGAATGGAGGGGCCATGAGGCTGCCTGAGGCCTGAGACTCCACTCAGGCATCCAGGCAGCAACGCTAGCTCAGGGGTGAGATCGAGTCCGCATCGACAATACTATCATCATCATACAAGTACTTCCGACACCGCAATTTGTCTTGAACTTCCACCAGGAGTGAATCCCTCTTGACCCATGCACACATCACAGCACTGACTTCTGCTTGAAGTCATCAAAGACGTTGGACCTCCAGTACTCCACAGACGTGGTATCTCTTGAAATCCGCCGCAACTGGCGAGAAAGCTGCTTCATCCGTACATTCAAGCATATTATGAAGTATAGTAAAAGGCTCCTTTCATAGCCAGTCGTCTACACGTGCCATCATCACCTCACCATCCTCAAATCACACCGTCCACCCCAGCATTCCTCCATACCAGCATCACACAACCACACCCCAAACACGCGCTCTTCCCCTTTCCATCCCGACCCGCATGCACCGCCAGGAACACGGCCAGTATCATTTACCCATCCCCTCTCTTACCCCATCGCACACTCTCCACTCAACCCGGTCACCGGGATCAGGGTCGCAACAGCAATAGCGATATCAATATCAACAGTAATAATAATAGCAATGAACACGCACACACGCACGCACGCACCCCCGAGAGATCAGATACGCCGAGGACACCCGGAATGGAAACAAGAGTGCGTGCGGTTATGCATCGCCGACCAGATCGGGCGGGCACGGTGATGTTTTGGTGCGAGGTGAGAAGGCGCTAGTGTTGTGGGTGATGGTGATGGTGTTTCATGGTTGTGTGAGGGTGAGAGCTGTGGTTATTCTGTTGGGGGGGTCTGAGGTGGGCTTGGAGGTGTTTGTGTTTGTGGGTGGTGTGTGTGAATTGGGATTAGGATTGTACGGCCGTCTCCTCGCTGTAGAGCCCTCAGCGCAAACGTTAGAGCTGTACTACAATCGTTTTACTACAATAATGAATTGTGTAGTGATGAATTGTGAGGTATGCCACCACGGTGAATCACTCTAGACAAGGACACACCATCACTCCAGCGCATGCTGCGCTTACGCAGTATTCTAAATCAATACATGCATGCGTAGACTTCTCCCTTCTATATACACTTCGTCATAGCCGTTACCTACGCACAAATCCATTTCCATGCCAACCTCAAACAGTAATCTACCAGGTCTCCAAACCGCCAGTCCAACATAGGGAGTCACATCGGGCGAGAAGGATCCATGGATTCATCCATGATGACAGAAGCTCACCTCATCTCAATCGCTCGAGTCCTTCCACCAATCCACACACTACGCACGCTCCCAGCATACAAGACAACATCCTATAATAGGTACAACCCAGTAATTTCGGTTAATGCACCAGCACCCCCAGAACAATCCAACTCATGCTCGGTGTGCGCGACGAACTCTGAGACATTTGAGAACATACCTCACTTCCTACCTACGGGGTTATCCCCTGTTTGTCTGTCTGCCTGCCTGTCTGTCTATATATCTTACCAACAAAAACAAAGCAACGTGCGTGCGTACGTGAGTGCAACATTCATTTCAATAGACACAGCAAAATTTACGACATACAACCATGTCCAACCTCCGAGACTTCAGAGCCAGCCGCAGAAGAACATAGGTCAGAGACAGAGACAGGACTGTGTAGCATTAGCTGGTCAGTTAGCCAGTTAATCGTCAGGGTGTTGAAGATGTCTGATGTCTGATGTCTGATGTCTGATGTCTGATGTCTGATGTCTGATGTCTGATGTCTGATATTCGCTTATAGGATCTTTGAAGCGCTGATGTGACTGACAGTGCTAGGGAGTCCGGTACGGCGCTTGGTAGAGGCTTTTGTGTCTGCTGTTTCAGTGTGTAAGTGTGTGTGTCATACCCTTTCCCAGCTCAGGAGACAATCAAACGGACCATCATCCACCCGAAAGCAGAACATAACCACGACATACCAGCACAAGTGCGGAGTATAGATTTGTTCATACCTGCCTGCCTACTTACCTATCTACCTACGTGTATGATGGCCTCAAGGGTGGTGTAACGTTACGATCGCGATTCACGCGTCAGGGGCCCTGGTGCAGGAGCGTGGACTAAGTCAAGACTAATTTTCGTCCTGGAGGGTAGTTCATATTCGACGGCGACTAGACGGCCAGAGAAATATGAAACTGTGTCTGGCTTTGTTGTACAGACGGGAATGATAGGCACGTGTAGAGAGTTTGCGTGTCGGATGCTCCACACAGAGAGATACCAGGGGTGCTAAGGATGATGGAAGTGGAGTGGATTTGATTTGATTCCAGGTTTCAGCTATGGATGTGTCTTTTTTTAGATGATACATAGCTTGTCTGGATGTGTAGAAGAGGCATGTCGATCTCATACAACGACTCACGACGCTTTTGATTGATAAGGCGCTGGCAAACAGCAAGTATTGTTGATACTATGAACTTATATAATTTGCCTGTAAATTCTGCCACCACCTTTACCACCCCTAGACGCTGAAGATACAGATATCGTGACTGCGTGGGGTCATCTACGAGTCTGTCTCCTATTTTGCAATCAGTTTACTTAAGAGTGAAGAACTATGCGACTTTGGGTGTTAAGATTCAACCCAGTATATAACTTGCTGGGTAGATGCTAGATAGACGGTGGACGGATCATGCGATTTAGTCACACAATCTGAAGAGTACACAGTTGTGTGTGGTTTGAAAAAGAGTATATGTGAAGTGGGGTGCAATGTGTCAATTAATCCATTTCTAAAACAACCAATTAGTCTGGCGATACTCTAGCAGCAAAATTGGCCAGACTGATGCCTCAAGTAACTAACGAACTAACTAACAATAACAAGGTCTCCGAACATATGAGCTACTCCTCAGGCCTCGGTCACAATTCTTGATGTCTAACAAACGGCGTGTAAACAGTCAAAAAAACAGCTCTCAAGCGTCTCGCCGTCTACCTCCTAGTATTATAGTAGTCGATGAGACTACCTGTCGTACCTGCCTAAGCATCAGGCTACTGGACAGACATGTGGCTGCTGTGTGGATGGACCTCGGGCTTGCCTGTCAAGTGTCACGACGGGTGTGGATGTGTAGTGGTGGCGGAGAGGCTGCTACCTAGGTATGTGAGAATCTGCCACTGGCGTCTATGGATACTAATGATAGTGGTGGTGGTGGTTAGGTACCGGTAGTTGGATGACGTCGTTCATTTATTCACTGCCTGGGCCGTTTAGTTAGCGACAAGTAGTCGTGCACGCCGTGGATACCTAGTGAACAGACATCGTCGCTGTCAAATGCACGCTCTGTTTACAGTCCGGTCTCGGGACTGGTCAACTCGTTCGCACACGATCAATCTACGTCAATGACTGTTTTAGTGCGGAGGACATAGTCACGCCGCTCCGACAGAACAGATAGACGAGCATTAGATCACAGCCCAACCAAGACAATAGTCACTCGCAGGTACGGCGGTCGTCGCCGTTGTTGACACCTAGGTCATCGACCAAGGACGGGAAGCCAAGACGGTCTTCAGCGGTCTGGGTCCCAAAACCTCGGCCGGCCTTAACAAAAGAGACCGCCCTTTTTCTCCATTTCCTGCCGAGATACATACAGTATACGTAGGTAAAATAGTAAGCGCGGGCGGACAAAGCAATTGATAGAATGGATATAGCTGGTGACCGGCGGCCGCTCGCTCGCTTCGAGGCTGGCGGGTCTCTGCCGCCGCAACTCAAGGACCGACTAACCTGTAACCCCCTCCCCCCCGCGCGCCAACTTTAAGGGCAAAAAGAAGCGCCGAGTAGTGATGCCGCCCCCGTGCAGTACAGAGTCGGCCGGGCCAGCTAAGGTATTTCCAGAAGCGGAAATAGTAGATGGGACACCTGGAGCCCCATATTACTCTGGCCGTAAGGGAAAAGAGAGTGGGGAAAATCAGGGTAGATAGTCAGTTACTCAGTGGGTTAGTAACTTAGCCCCCAAGGATAATGGATGGCTGGCTAGACGCGAACTATCCATACACATCGTGCAATGACGATATGTGACACTTTGCGAAGGCCGCGGAGCGTGTGTCTGTGTCTTGTGTGTGCCTTGAATCATACGTATCATTTGCGCCGGAGCGAGCGTCTTTGCAGCCAATGGAGTCGCCGTAAATGCATGTACATGTATAGTATCAAAGCATCAACCTGGAAATCGATAGGCGGCATACTTTGGCCATTCCAACCCACTATCTACCGATCCATCCATCAACACATCCAAGTTATCATCCATACCAGAATCATGCACAGCGCTTAGACGCGCGCACACGCACACACGCGCACGCGCACATGGGACATACAGATTGACCCCTTAGGTATTAGTAAGTGAGTGAGTGAGTCGAGGCGAATGCGTGGAGAGCCGTGAAGCCATGGACAGCCACTCTGTGCCTCCTCTCTTGCGAGAGAGTGTAAGTAGGCTTGGGAGGCTTGATGGAGGCACACGCCAGACCCAGAGGCCGCATATGCCATCTTCGCAGAGGCCGTCGGGACAGTCAGGCATGGCAGGTATAGTCGAGTTGACAGAGGAAGCTAGAGGGGGTTGTAGGTAAGTGTGTAAGTAACTACGTAGGCAGGCCAGGAGAGCATTGAAGCGGCGCCTCCGTGATGACAGATGCTGCATAAGACTGGAAGGAAGTGAGTGTCTCCGGGGTACATGTTGTCGTCGTCAACATTGTCGTCGATGAAAGTGCATCATGAGCAAACATTGAATCACAGTCTCGACCTCGAAATTCCCATATGGGGTTGTGATCAGCGCAGGGCCTGGGTTGCGAGTACAGACAGAGCCCGAAGATGGCAAAGATTTGCCCTGCCAGGCGGCCACCAAGAGGCCAGAGCAGCCTGCGGTCGAGTGCGTTTTGCGGCTTGAAGGCTTAACGGGCAGCGTAGAATTAACAACCAGAAGAGAAAGGAAAGAAAACAAGGAAAAAGGGCTGCGGCGTGGCTGGGGCGGCTCCAATGACGGTGGCATGGATCGGGCCACGGAGGCCAAGCATAAGGGGGGGAATTATCCAAGATCTCGACCTCGACCTCGACTCCAGGAGTCAGTCTACTGGCTAGACCCGAGGGTTTATGAGCTAACTAACAAGTACGTCTATCTCCGCCGGAAGAAGCATTCGAGATATCAAGATCCAATGACTGAGTCGAGCCTGCGCGCAATATGTAGTGATAATTGATGCTGTCTGTCTGTCTGCTAGCAGGGCACTGCGCTGCAGTAGTGCGGGCGCGTCGAAGGATCAGGCTGAGCCGAAGGCGGCCACGCGAGAGACGAGCATGTTGGCACACAAACACAACACCAGGTATACAGTAGTGGCAATGGTGGTAGAGGAGGGCGGCGGCATGGGGGGGTTACCAGGTCGTGCGTCCATGCATCGTCCATGTTTGCTTTTGCTTGCGTGGGTGTGTGTATGTGTGTGTGTGTGTGTGTGTGTGTGTGTGTGTGTGTGTGTGTGTGTGTGTGTGTGTGTGTGTGTGTGTGTGTGTGTGTGTGTGTGTGTGTGAGGGATGATAGGATCCGGTGTGTCGGCTCGATGGCTGCGGTTGTGGTGGTGGTTTATAGTGGGCAAACCCCAATCTCCAGCGATCGACCAAAGGCGCGCGGTGGGCTTGAAGTCGCAAACATGCTAGAACCTGGAGACGATCTGGAGACGCCAAACTCGTGGTTCTGAGGGATCTGATGAGGCTCTTGCACAGCTAAGGATGCCGTGGCCATGGTCAGTATCATTATCAAATGTAAACAACACCACGACCGACAACGGTCCTGCTACTCTCTCTCCTCCTGTTACCTCAAGTGAATTACCTACTACTACAGACGAATGACGCGACTGCTCGGCCGTCTGCATTTCCCCCTCACATCGGTAATTATCGTCTACCTACTGTACCATTCAAGAGGACAGACAGCTAGAACTAACAGTCAGTCCCGCGAGCGATTTAAGTTGAGAGAGAGGGGGTCCGCGAATCGACTGGGCCAAGCTTGGAAATTCCGAGCAAAGTCTAGGGTTTATTTTGCAAGTAGGTAAGTAACCGTCCTGTAAATTGTATGGTGGGCCAGAAAAGGCAATACTTTTTAGGATATTTACATGCCTGGGGTCCCCTTGCGCCGCACAACAGACAAGGCTCGGGGATGACCGAGAGAGGCGCCTTTTTCGACGCCGACGACGCCCGCCGCCCGCGTGGCCTGCCGACAGAACATGGCGCTCTCTCTCTCGGGGGCTTGCAAAGGCCCAGGCTCATCGTGCGTCGTGGTGGATGGGACGTGATGGTTCTCCCGATGCATTGACGATGTGGCTTTTTCGATATCCCCCCTTTGAGACTAAGAGCGAGTATGTACTTGCGTCTTGCGCTCGTGAGCCTAGATACCACCTCATGCATACAGGGAGAGGTCGAGGGTGTCTTGGCTGCTCTTGGGCCCCTAGAGGCCTCGTGCGATGGCGATGGCGGCTGCTCCCACGCTGCAGAAACAGCGCCTTGGGCTGTGGTGGCTTCGATATCAGGCTGCTTGACGTATGCCACGCCCTTCCACCTGATGTGCTAGATGTGGGAGACGAAAGAGAACTAACAACTTGCGACAAGTCTGGCAGTGTTAGTAGCATTAGTTGTTTACGCTTCTTTCGCGTTTCATCTCCTCTATTTTACATCGCAAGCGAGGCGATGCTGCCGCGGAGGCTACAATTGACGGACCGACGGGGCTATCCTTGTCAACGTCGCACGATGCCTTTGTCCTGCATGTTTACATTTGGACGTTGGTGACGAACACTTGACGAACTGGAGAGGGCATGTCCTGTTGTATCGAACTATATGATAGGGTTTGAATGATATATTAACTTTTGCTCTGACGTCGTGTGGCATTATGGCGTAAACGTCTTTTTGCTACGTTCTATGGTACAGTACACATGCGAGCCAGAAAGCTTCGTATGTATCAGAGCCGCAATGGAGAGCCACAGACAGTATGACCAAGAGCACGCACTAATTGATAATATTACTTCGATACCAGGATGGTCCAGTCCATTTACTGGCCCCGATGAGATCTGAAGAGCACAGAACACTCAACATGCGATCTATCTACCTGGTACAGTACCCTGCAAGACTTTTTGCCTAGGCCAGCCAGAAACCGCGCTGCTGGGAGTCTGTGTAAGGGTGGCGGATGCACACAAGTCCACAAGTCCACAAGTCCACAATCAACCTCGAACCTCGCGAATCCACATCGTACAAAAAGCCCGCGGACTCTCTTCCTCAAGCATTATTGATGGTATTATTTATGAAGTGCTGAGAGCAATAGTAATGCTCTGTACGTGTGTGCGTGCTTGTGCGTGTGCGTGTGCGTGTGCGTATGTATATATGCGTACATTGCAGTTTCCCGACTCCTTCCCGGCGTACCATGACACAAAAATGCAACATATTATCCCATTATCCATTGGTTCACCCGTTCCGAGCAAGACATCTTTGTCATGTCCATGACCAGAAGAAGCCAACGCTGGAGGTCTTGGACCCCAAGGATTTGAAGACATTTTATGTTGCCAAGCAATGCCTCGTGCGCTGCCTGTTGCTCGGTGGAGGAGATGGCGACGGGTGGGTGCGATTGTGGCTGTTTGGCGAACACCTCTGCCCGTGGCGTGGACAGTTTTGACCATAATGCATACATACATAGTGCCATTGGAACTGACTTTCATGCCCCCACTGCAAGCCAAATCTATAGCCACCTAGTAGGACTGACAAGAGACTAGCATTTTATTCGTACTGTATTATCCATAAATAATATAATATATCAGAACTCAAACATCTGACGTGGTTGGAATGGATGGATGTCTCTCTCTCTCTCGTCAGAGCTCTCACTAAACGAGAGAGAATGCACATGGGGACCTTTGCTCATTCATCTCACCACCCCCCTCCCCTTGCCCTAGGGCCTGTTGCCGCCATACCATACCCACGTGGAACGCTGGACAAAACAGCAGGGCACTCACACGACTGGGCGATACTGTAAGTGCGAGATCACCAATGAGATCGGCAGCGTGCAGAGAGTGCGCCAACCAGATGCTGCAGCATTTGGTGCAATCAGCAGCATCTTCTCATCCTGTCGCAGCTTCTGGTCGCACCGTAATGTTGGATAATTAAAATGATCCATACCCTTTTTCTTCTTTCCCTGGTGGCCGGTGAGATGTATCCCTGGCCGCCGCACGCACGCACAAACGAACGAGCGAACGAGCACGCAAGCAGGCATGGACACAGGGCAGGGACAAGAGTCAAGCGCGCGCGCTCCAGATAGAGAATATTGAGCACATGGTCTCTGGATGACGATGACGAGATGTGATTAGTCTCATGGGGGCGCGTGTGTCTGGTTGAGTGAGAGGACGCAGCCTGCCGCTTGTCCCTGGGCCTGCCTTGGACGCAGGATTGGAGCGTCAGAGTGTTCGCTCCAACAAGGCAGCGCAGCGGTCGAGGAGACAAAACAGGAATAAGTCATCTGTCTTAGTTCCTGGGTGGTGCTGTTGTTGGTTTCCCTGGGACCTCACCGACCCATGGTTTAGGAGAGGAGAGGGAGGAGAGCTCGGCCGAGGTGTGTGCTCGCTTACCATACTATACATGGCTGGGTGGATTCAAAAGTCTCGTATTCGCTGGACCATGCGCGTTCCCGAGTAGGAACCATAGAGATTAGAGGTTAAGTACAGATAGACCTGACGCGCTTCTCTGCTCTCTGCACACACACTACGGAGGATTCGTAGCGGCTCAGTCAGCTGTCCAATAGAGCGCTTCTTCTTCTTCCAATCTTCCCCTTCTGGCACACGACTGCATGCAATAGTCTACAGCGCCGATGCAGGTGCCAGGCGTTCTGCTACACCTTTCAACTGCGCCGCCATCGCTTCCAGGCTTTCTGATGTTTCAGAGGCTTCAGCAGAAGAAGAAAGAGTGAGAGATGATGGTGTGCGTGTGTGTATGTATGTACGTATGTAGGTATGTGTGTGTGTGGAGAACGGCACATGCGAGTGTGTTTCAGGCTATTAGGTCGCTCAAGCGCCTGCGATAGGAGGATGCATGCCTTGGGTTGATTGATTGACGAAGACGAGAACCCAATTCAAAAACAAGCACCGTCCAACCGTCGACCAAGTCCACACTTCCACACTATCACAACTCCACTCCCGTTCCCCACGACGCCAATCCCGAGTTGAGAGTACGCCGGCCGGACTCTCTGCTTGCTGGATCTTAGGGGGGGACCTCTGACTGGCTGTAGCGTTCGGGCGGTATCGGGCTTAGCGTCCGTTTCGCTAAAGGAGAAAATCCCAATTCCCAGAAGTGGATCTCTGTGCTGGATCAAGATTCAAAACGATGATGAATGATGATTGATGTTGCCAGTGCGCGTGTGTGCGTAGCTATTCCACTCTCTGCGCCATCCGCTCGGGTCGGGTCAAAACTCCCCGGGACAGGGAACGGCCTGCTTGATGCTGGAGGCGAAAGACCGTCCTGTGATATTTCGAAAAGAATGCAGAAGAGAAACAGTAGCCACAACAAGAAGATGAAGAAGAGGACGAAGTTAGCTTAGAGGTAATTAGCAACAGCAACAGCAAGCACAAGATGGGCTGAATGACGATCGACTATCTTTAGCATAGCCACTATCTGTAGGCAGTTCACAGGTACAGACAGTATTATGCGATGTGACTACAGTACGTGCTCTGGCACCTCCCGCTTCCTGGCCACCGGCAGTGCCCTGTTTAGCTTGTAGGAGATTTAATGATGATTATCCGTGTGCATTTCCGATCCCTAAGTCTCTGTATGCCTTCGGCTTTTCCGCCTTGCTTAACCAAGCATATGCAGTAGGTACGTACTCCGGCCAGAAAACCCCCCAGGTTCTCTCTCTCTCTCTCTACGTACAGGGCCTTGTGATCCGTAGCGAGCAGTTATTGTCCCTTTCACTAGTATAATTAGCACAACACACAGCGCTTTGTCAGAGAAAGCTAGGTAGGGGCCAGCCGCCAAGCGGATAGGGCAATAGTATACCAAGCATTGTGGATTGTGCAAAGTTTGGAGCCGAGAATGGCCTCAGCGCTCCCTTCAAGCCCATCCCGCACGCCAACGACGTCTTCTGGGGCCCAACAGAGATGCACTGACAGGGTCACAGGGCCTAGGGCGTGAGAAGAGTCAGGGATTCTGACCAGACTTGCAGCTGCTGCTGGTCGCCTGCCTGCCTGCCATCCACTCACCGGGGGCCTGGAGCGAGATCAGGGCCATGTCCTTGTCTTTGTTGCCCCTGCCTTGCAATCGTGCACTCACTCATCAGCTGTGATGGGTTCTGCTCCTGAGTCCTGGGCTCCTGTGGCAGCTGGGTTGCCAGCAGTCCAGGATTGCAGGAGAGGGATTCCCGGTATTGCTATCCGCGATACGCAGATCCAGATGGGAGGTGTATCTGATAGTGTAAGTCAAGTCAGTGTGTAGTAACCCAGTCGCATGGCAGCCCTGTATCTCACTCAGCATCGTGACTATGTGGTTGTCGGTGCCAATTCAAGGAGCCTTGATGTCTCTCTCCGGGCTACGTAGTAGTATGTATGTATGTACAGTACGTACCTATGTTTTGTGCACACAAGGAACAAGCAGCAAATGTGCCGTGCACACCAGCTACCAACTACCAGTACCGCCCACCGCCAGCAGCCCAGCAGCCAACCCAGCGGCTGCCCGCCAGCCAAACCGCCCGCCGCTGCAACCCCTGACTGACATAACGACATACAGTACAACACACCCACACACTCCCTTTGCAACTCCAACATCCTTCGCTTTACCGCCCTCTGCGCGCCGACGCATATATGCGCGTTCTTCATTGGTAGCAAAAGCTATCGAACTTGTCCTGTCTTGTCTTAATAGCTACTACAACAACAGCAGCAACAATCCATTTGTTCTTTTGTGGGAGAAGGAAAGCTGTAATCCGCCCCCCCCTTGTCTCCAGGACCCCCGCTACGAGTGAGTGAGGAGGTTCGTCTTCCCACACCTCATTACTCACGAGTTTCCAATCTCTGCATCCATTAATTAGTTTGAGAAAAGACAAAAAGTCGCCTGGCCGTGTTCTCGTTTACCATATCCGCTTGCGTCAAAGTGTAGCTGAGTAGCCTGGCTCGTCTGGCTCTCTGCTTCGGTCGAGCTACCGCTTGGCCCCAACTCTCCGTCCGATCCAGATCACATCAGAAGCAACGCTTGGACAAAGACCCTCTACGTATCTATGCACACTATACCCCCCTCCCCCCCCCTCTATTCCATTCCGATTCACTTCTGCCAGTAAGCCACGCGAATCCCCAAACCTGACCGATCCTAAGCTGGCTACATATACGTGACGCCTACCACACACACATACACATATACACACACACATATCTCTCCACTCACACTCAGACAAAGTGAAAGCCTTCCGTGTGTGGTCTCAGAGTCAAGTCCAGTCCAGCCTTTTCGCCTCCGCCTCCCGTTACTTGAAAGGATCGACAGCAAGCCGACGCCCGCCTTTCCCGGCTCTTCATCTTGGATATCAAAACAACAACACCTCTGCTCGACTTGATCGTCATATTCACTTGGACTCCTAGTTCCGGTCATCATTGTCAGTCTAAAGGATATCAAGCATCTGCCACTCCAACATCCATACGCAGTTCCAACAGCCGACCATATACCCCACCTCTACGCCCTCTCATCTCTCACACGTTACATATTCATATCCTAGACCTTAACACCATCAACTCTGTGCTGATCTCCTGGAATATCTTCACCTCTACCGGAATCCCAATCTTGCATAGCTTCGTGTCACCAAAGCACAACAGCTTGCACTACCCAAGATCTTGGGATCTCCCGAACCTGCTCTCTTTCATCGCTGGAATTGCTGTGGTAGTACTACGGCCTCTCCCGTCCTTCTTGCACTGTACGTCCTTGCTTTCGCTTTTCGTCCACTGGTTTTTCGCGTTCACTAAGACTTTCTAGCAATTCTTTGGCAAAGCGTGCATTTGTGCTCACCACGCCTTCCCATTCCGCGCAGGTACAGATCATTCGCCGACCTATCTGTCTTCGCTTTGCCAGTCTGCGATAGAGCAATCATCTTCCAGCGTTACAGTCGCCCAATTCGGACCGCTATTCTATTGTCCAGCCAGTTCTCCTCGCCGAGTCTTCTGTTCCCGTCATCTTCGACAGACAAAGAAATCCGCAAACTAGTCTACTTACTTTGACTCTTAGCTGAAGTCAAGGCTTTAATTCGCACCTTCGAATCTACCCCCGACAACGCGTTCGACTAGAAAAGTCACTCAACGACCATCCAATTCCATAGACGTTTTGTTGTGGTCCGAGATTGCCTTTTGAAACCTCTTCCGTTCGCGAGCCGTCTTCCTTCCAGACGGGCTCTTTCCATCTTCTATTGATCCGAACCGGCCAACAGGCCTTTATCGAGAAACAACCGGCACCGTGGCGGCAGCCGTGGCTCTTCCTCATCATCAGATGCACGGGGGACCGGATCCCTTGGGGGCGCCCTCAAGCTTCACAGCCAGACGACCAAACGCGTCGAATCTACCAAACTTCGAACTTCCCCCTCCTCCACTTTCACAATTCAACAAGATCAACCCGTACGGCTCCATAACATCTTCTCAGGCTACCCCAGCCATCGGAACGACAGCCAGCGTCGGTAATCTCCTGACACCGCCAAGTAACGTACCTGGAGACGGTCTCAGCCCAGTCTCAACTGGCGTTACGAGCAATAGCTCAGGAGGCTCGGCACAAGCTATCGGGCCATATACTCACCACTATTGGCCGTCACCGCAGTCGCAAGGACATCAGTCGTATGGTGGATTCCAATCAGGTCATCAGCAATCGCAACAACATCAGCAGCCACAGCAACATCAATATCAACAACAATCACGAGGTTTGTGTACCCCAAACCCCGAACCGACTCTGCATAGGAATATGTACTTACAGTCTCCTAAAGGGCTTCCTCCACCACCTAACGATCTCAGCCTCCCATCTTTCACATCGTCCGGATCCATGTCTGCGCCTGCGCCTCTGTCCTCGATGCCTGCCCAGCACTACCCGATGTCGAACATGATGGGCTCACAAGGACCAGTGAGCACGTCAGCACCACAACAATCACCAGTCCACGCCCAGCAAGAATTCCACCAACAAAACCGCCAACCACAAACGCCAACATACTACCACCAACAGCAGAACACCGCGCCGCAGCAGTCACCATATCCCTACTCCAGCGGTCCTTCTCCAACACAGCAGTCTCCACTGAGCGCCGGTGGTCAGATGCATCGCATGTCGCCTGCCAACAGTGGAGCTCCAGTACCAACTCTTCAAGCACCATCACATCACTCGCCACACCAATACCAGCAGCCATTCCGCGGATACCCTCTTCCAGGTCCTGTGCTGTCGAATGTGCAAAATCCCGGTGGTCAGCTATCGCTAGTGGGCGCGATGCAACACGGCATGATGGGCGGCTTCAACAGTGGACACGCCGCCAGCATGAGCCATATGTACGCCTCGCAACATCAGCAGCAGCAGCATCAGCCGACAAACGACCGGCCGTTCAAGTGCGATCAATGCCCACAGAGTTTCAACCGGAATCACGATCTGAAGCGCCATAAGCGGATCCATCTGGCCGTTAAGCCGTTCCCTTGTGGACACTGTGATAAGAGCTTCTCTCGCAAGGATGCGTTGAAGGTTAGTACTACTCTGATTATACATACCTTTTTCCATGAGCCTTTAGCTGACTGATTTTTAAACAGCGACATATCCTCGTTAAGGGATGCGGCAAAGCCTCTGCCGAGGGCGCAAAAGACGACGAAGCCAACCACTCGCCTAAGGCCCTGTCCACGGGCGCTGACAGTCACGACGGCAAGCGCTAAGCGACCTTGGCGTACATCGCTCTCGATAGATCCATCCGCACCACTCTAAACACATCACCCCGACTTTGTATTACTTTATATATACCCCTTTTTGCTTCGTATTCTTCCCTTCTCTGCTTATATGATTCATCCCACCCGGGCACACCAACAACTTACACATTTTGTTGGTTTACTAAGGAAGGAGGGGGGCTTTTTCCAATTGGACACACGTGGCGTTACTGGTCTTATATCAAATTTATTATTATTTTGGTTTCAAAACATTCCTCAGTCATCGCATCGGCGGGGTTGGAAGGGGGCCAAGGGTTTGTCGCGGATATATACCTACATGATTGTTGTAGCCTCCCTGGTCTTTTTTTCAGGGAGGTTTTTTGTATTGCGAATCATGGGGTGGAGGAAAAACTGGTTTTTCTTGGGCCTTTCCTTGGAGGGCGTTTCTGTTGTTTCTTGGGAGAGAGTTTGAAGAGCAGCATCAACAGCACATGCTTGGGCGCGGCCGAGTGTGCAGTGTGTGCAGTGTGTTTGTATGTCTTCGTCTGTCACACAAATAGTTTTGCGGTATGGGAGGAACGAGGGACTTGGAATTGGACCCACTGAGACACATCAGTTATTTCGGTGGTTGTGGATTTGGGTGGATATAGTGAGCGGCAGCGGATACACATTTTTGTTTACACATACACGAGGAATATGAATATCAATGTATTGACTATCTGGTTGTTCGGATACACACTACCTACCTGACTACTACCTGCTACATACTCTACCTAACCTACCTAACCTACTTAATGCCTACGTACCTACCATTACCTGCCCTATGACGGCTTGGTCTGCTTGTTATTGTGATGTCGTTGTTGACGACGGTGCTACTTGCTTTGCTGGCTGGCTTGCTTAGTGGTCGATGGTCGATGTACATGTCTAGACGCACAGGTTTTATAGTGCTTCGCCTACTCGTTAGTGTTTATTACCAGTAAACTTCCTACGATACAGTGCGTGATACGTGGACTTGTGCAGCTAGGACCTACTAGTACCAAGTTGAGTAGGTAAGTAGGCAATCAGTCAATCCTCCCATCCCACACCATGTACTTGTAGTATGTTACATTTTCGATCGATGGACTCGAGGTTAGATTCGGTGTGTAGGCAGGGAGGTGCTAGGCTAGTCAAAGCTTTTTTTTTTCCTCTTAATTACTACTGCTCAGCTCGTCGGCGGTTTTTTTCTTCCGCGAGGGGGAAGAGGGGTAGTGCTCGTTTTTGTCCGAGGCGCAGCTTGGGTACATACAGTTGTAGGTACTGTATGTAGGAGTCTCGGGGTTTTATTCGTTGTTTAGTTCCTTGGTTGATTGGTTGATTGACAGGCGTGCTGAAAGGCCGATATCGCGCTGTTAGGTGGACAAGACTGTACAAGCATGAATTGAAAGCGATTACATATCGATATATAGAAGTGGATACGTCAGCTCGACTGCAGGGCTCTGTTACTTACGACGTGCTGACCTCAGAGTATCGAGCCTGAAGCTAGAATGGCTATCCTGGGACAGCTCCCTGATTTCGAGACTCGATGACCCTGGACAATACAATCAAATTGCACAATGCATTACTCTTTCGTAATTCTAGACCTGATACGATGACGAAACTATAATAAAATATATCTTGAATGACTTACCCAGCTCACTCTTTCCCCCTACGAATATCAACAACCTCAGGCGTCGTCAGTGGATTACCCCAGATATTGTCAGGAAGCTCTGGTGGAGTCCGGTTCTCTTCTTGAACGCGTATTGCAACTTCCTTCAGTCTTCTTGCCAGGCCTTCCCATTGCCCCTCCTTCAAAATAAGCTGTCCGTCTCTCTTTCTCCACTCCCCGCCCACCAAGACATGTCGAATATCACTGACATTCGCATGTAGAATCACCGCAGCAACCGGGTCCGTCCAGCCCGCCATATTCGGACTCTCTCCATCAAACACCACGATATCAGCCTTTGCGCCTACTGTCAATACTCCAATGTCGTCCCGTCGTACAGCCCTTCCTCCATGCCTCGTCGCAAGCAAGAATGCGTGCTCTACAGTCATCGGACAGCGGTCCGGAATCGCCGTCTTCAACGCCGCATTATACCTCCTTGCGCGCTCAGCTTGGAGCCAGATGCGTGCTTGCGTGAAGATCTCGCCGCTAAAGGTAAACGCGGTATCAATACCGAGCGCAGCCTGGTCCTGGATATCGCAGCAGGAGAACTGTCCATGGCCATAATGCATTTCTGATTCAGGGGTGATGGATATGAAGTTGTCGGTGCTGCGTAGGATAGCGCGGTCGGATTCGGTGACGAAGCCACCATGGGAGAAGATCCAGGGTGGGTTTGGGCTGTCTAGAAGAGCGTATGAGTGTGCGAGGGTGGGCGAGTTGCCAGAACCCCACGGGCCAGGACCGACCGTGTGGACTGTTATGACTTCTGGCTTGAGAGATCTATGTCTTGTCAGTCCATGACTTCTGCGTAATTGCATGGGACATGAGCAACCCTCTAGCAAAATGCTTGAAGCGTCGCTAGACTCATGTCCCATCGATACGACTCACTGGATTATTGCTCGAGTGGGCTCAACCTGGTCTGGAGGAGTGAATGATAGACTGTCCCAAGCCAACCCGAACGCAACCGCACTGTCAGGCCTGGTGCTTCTATGACGCACCGCCAGATCCAGCAGTGCCTTTGTCTGCTCTCCGCCTGAAAACGACTCGTTCGTAGCCATTATATCGTAACACCACCAGATCCTCGCCCCACTATCAACCGCCGCATCGAAACCACGCATCATAACATCATGATCCCAGTTATGGTGAGCGTGCTCCACGATACTCGTAACTCCTCCGTTCAACGCCTCCGCATAGCCAGCAAGAGCACTGACGTAAATGTCCTCTGCAGAGTACGAGTTCCGAGCCTTTGACATCTGACTCACCCAGGAGAAGTACTGCGCGAGAATAATGTTGGAGCCAAGAGTGCGGTATGCGGTCATCCAAGTATGCCGATGCGTGTCGACGAATCCTGGACACACGATCTTGTCAGTTACATCGATAATCTCTGTGTCTGTTGGAAGTACGAGTGTTTCCGGCTGGGTTGTGATGGCCGTGATGATGCCATCATCGCTTGTCAATAGGGAAGCGTTGTGAAGAACTTTGATAGACTCGGTGACCTTATCGAATGAAACGATAGTCCCGTTCTTGAAGAACCTGGGACCCATTGCAATGGTGATGTAGTTTTAGAGGATTTGTACACAGCACTCAAGAATCGATGTCGTGGGATTTCCTTTCTAGTGCGTGCGGAAGTAAATTTATGTGTTAGTGCCCGAAATCAGGACAACGGGTTGAAAGCTTTTGTTTTATGCTTGAGTGAATGAAGGCTGTTTATTGAGGAAACTGTTTTTCTAGTCAGCGTCATCGTCGTTGAGCTTGACCGACGTACTGTAGACAAGGGAGAGTCTCCACGACGTCTTTCAAGGGGACTAAAGTAGTACTCTTGACGGCAATGCTCGGATCCCCACGTCCTTGCCAGCGCAGTTGGTCCGTCTGATGCAGGACGAGTTCCCTTGACTATTGAGAGCAGCAGTCAGTATATATTATGTCATTGCATACACCCGCTAAGTTCGGTATCGGAATTACCATGTCCGAGAGCGAAGGCGAAAGCACGTTTTCCCGTTATGGACTAGTCGATATATTGCCTTCGTATCTTCTCTCCTAAGTCTACTACCGTGGCTATGTCACGAGCATGAGACAAAAGCCACACAGGGCAGGTAGCGTAAGGAGCTGCTGCTAGGTCGTGTTTCGACGCTCTCTCGGGAGTCAAACAAAGTGCGCCAACATGTGAGTAAGCTAAGCTAAGAGTTCTTCTACTTCCTATAGGAAAACTCATAACTTTAGGCAAGAACAACGCTCTACCTCTTGATATAATAAGACTAAAAGTACGCTCAATCATTGGAGGAATATCGATAGTCTATCCATAGAGCGGCAAATTCGGTACTGATGCTATCCACACATCCGCACGTTTTGACCTGACTGTTTGCAAGGCAAGTACACTGGACCTTAGTACCCAGATCAAACCAACTTACGTACTAACAGATCACCATGTAGTCTACTGAAGAGATAAAGAGAAATACACATGCTTATCTGGTACAGGGTTGGATTTGTATGTGACAGTCTTGGCCTCTTGTATTCGGAAAGAGTCAGATAACTCGTCGGGAATCAAGAGTGCACGATTTTGATCCGTCCACTACCTAGGCATCCAGACGACCATTGATGGGCTTTTCCCCCTGCGCCAACTAGATCCCTGCTCTTGAGACAGGGATAAAGTCAATCTGCCATGGATCGTTCATCTCAGTTTCACTTCTCGCTTTTTCCAATCGAAGTACGCAGTGAGCTTTCCAACTGCATTGCCCTCCGGAAAGGTGTCCGGATATGCTTTCATGAACGCTTTGATGTCTTCATCCATCCTCTTCCTCCTCTCCTCGTCCATTCTCATCCTTTTTTCCTCATCCTGTCCATGGTCTTCAATGTCCTCCTTCAACTCCACCTCTCCGACCATGCATCCGAAATCCGTCTCATCCACGTCCACCCTGAAGCGCTCATGGACCATCCAACTCTCCCTCTCCGTCACGAAATCTGCAGCGACTTCTAGACAGTCTTCAATAGAAACACCTTCAATTGCCACGTGCAACTTCTCCTTGATGACTTCCTTCACGGCCTCTTCTCCAGCCACCTCCTCGAACGCCGA
This sequence comes from Pseudovirgaria hyperparasitica, assembly GCF_010093815.1. NCBI lineage: Eukaryota > Fungi > Ascomycota > Dothideomycetes > Acrospermales > Acrospermaceae > Pseudovirgaria > Pseudovirgaria hyperparasitica. The sequence goes on from NW_022985568.1 coordinate 554,318, forward strand.
ATTGATGAAGTCGCCGCCCGCGCGGATCTTAGCCTCCCATAGTCCGTTACGGCGCCGGATGTATACACCCTTTCCGAAGAGTGCATTTTCCCGGTCAAAGTACGTGTCGCGGAACGTCTTACGACCGAGTGGAGCAAGATGCTTGAAGATAGGAGAGGAGGCGTTGCGGAGAGTTTGAATAGATGTTGGTGTCGCAGCGAACTTGCGCTCAACTTCTAGGACACGTTTTGTCATAGCTCGGGCGCCGTTGGTGAGGTATGCCATGTTTGTGAGTTGTAATTCGTACGTTGGTTCGGATTTGTTGTAAGTATCAGAATGTTGGAAGACGGGGGACGGTGCCTATAAAAGATTGGTAAAGTTCGTTGCAGAATTTTGGGTGCATGTGACCCTGGATCTGTAAAAATCTCAGTCTTGCAAGAGATTGCGGAGGCTGAAGCAAGGGATGCACCGAGGCTGTTTGACCGTTTGACCATGCGGACTTCACCATCAATGGTTGCACGAGCTTGGTCTACGTGTCAAGTAAGCCTCATAATCCTCACGTTTGTGGTAGCTGTATGGACGGAGCGAGCTCCGAAGGGTCGCCCACTGGTAAGATACGAAAATGAAACGATCGCGCTGTACGACAGACGGAGAACGGCGTCGTTTGTTGGGAAAAAACGAAAACCTCCGTTCTTTCATAGTCTAAGGAAACAGCGAAAGTAAAGTTGAGGATCATGCCTATCCAACGATGACTCATGTACAGGAGAGAAGACTTTGTAAAAGTAGGAATCGTGAAGGTAAAGTGACGTATGGGACAAGCCGATGCCAGCTCTCGTAGTCTACGTATTCGAAAAATGACGTCTCTGGATATGTTGAACTTACCTATCGATAGCCCTTGACCTTGAATAATGGCGTGTCTGAAAACGACAAACCCACCTATTGGTAGCCTTCAAGCTTATACTGTAGCGTCTATCTGTCGGTTTATCAGTGTTCATAACTAATGGAAAGTACATAAGGAGCGCGTCAATCATCATTTTTCTTCACTTTCTGGACTGAGTAGCGGAAACATCTTGCTATACCTATGCTTAGATGACGAGTTTTCACTACCCAGGACTCAATCTATCAGAGAGAAGGATATATGCACAAGCGTGACTGTAAGTGCAACGAAAGAGAGCTCTGAAGTTTTGTGTTAGAAATTGCGCCCTTAGTGTCCTCCAATCATACACGATCCATGATATTCAATCTGTACCCTGAATGCGACGCGTCTTCACCGGGCTGAGCCAGGTCAGCGAACAGTTACCGCGGCTACCGCGGCATATAACTAACAAACGATATGTGGTTTATGTTAATACTGGCGAATACAGACTTGTTGTATCTTCAAAAGTCCTCTGGGCTGCCGAAGAGAATTCGAATTTCGTTGTCGGGAACTTTGGGCACACGCGACAGAGGCAGTATTATACTGAATTTAAGGAGCAGTCTGATTCACATGACCGCGTGCCTGTAAGCTTTAAGGAGCATGTAGACAACAAACGCGTACCTTCTCGTGTGGAAACGCCGGTCCGCGCTCTTGCATAGTTCTACACGTATGTCCATCAAGGTTGCGGACCTCATTCTTCCGGCTCAGCGACTTATGTCAACGCCTCTAACAAAAGCTGAAATTCACCAAGACTCGATCAGAGGGCTGGCATCGTGTCAATTAATCGCCTTATAATGCTGACCGAACAGAGGCACCCTACAGCGAGTTTTGAGCAGGCCGCATGCAACATTGGTCTTCGTATAGGAAATCAACACAATGTTTGTTATTATTGGTGAGTGTTGAGTTGTCGCGATTGCTTACTGTTCAGAGTCACTGCATCAATGAGATCTCTGCACGACTAATCACCATCGCATGTTACAAAGACTTCAATAGAAGCGTAGTTCTACACATATTGCACGATGCTGAACATGACAAATAGTAGAGCCGAACAGCATCTAACCGGAGTTGATCTTTCAGGAGCATAGTGAATTTCCATCATGTTATTTTCAAGAACATCTTGCTCTAGTATTAGGCGCATGATAGTCCTCCCATACCAGCCTTCAGCTGATACTCATTACATGCAATCGGGCTTGCCTGATTCCAGACTCCAAGATAGAACCTTCCGTGCGAGCAGAAGCGAGTGTCTTCAATGTTCGATATCTGCCGCTGAGTGCATTTAGGTACACCAAGTAACGTTACATTCAATCCAATCACCACATCACTATCACTTTCACAAGCACAATCTCTCAGCGACTGACTCTGAGGAGTATCAAACTCCAAACAACAATCTCTCAATCCTTATACGGACTGCGTTGAAGGGTCAGTGGCGATATAGTCCAGTTAGAAGTTTGCGAATTTCGGCTCACACGCTCCGAGACCAATAGCTGCCTCTCTTACCACTATTGCACCCATTTTACCCACCTCCGGACAGAAATGGCTAGCCAAGATTCGGCGTTCATACCTCTTGTGCGCACGTTGAAACTTCACCGACTGCGGCACCCTTCCTACGAGCACGTAGGCCCATTACCCTTTATTGATGCCCCCCAACTTGCAGTGGGACAGGAACATCAAGGCTTCATTCCAGGTCTCCGAGCGCAAGAAAACCGCGTGAAGGACCACAAAGCAGCGGCAAGATCAAGCCCTAGCCTCCGAAGACATCACGAATCCGTAGGTCTCAAGTCGAGGGCCAGTATGCAAGCATCCCTTCCAACGACCGTATGCCCCTCGCTCTACGGCGCTTCCGAAGTGCATACTTTTTCAGCTCGATCGAGACCTTTGGTTGGACTTGTTAAGCAGCGATCAGATTTACTCTTCCCGTTCAGACGCTCATACTTGTCGGAGCCTCGCGACACCCTGAAGCACTCGAGTCACTACGCTATGCTTACCCAAGAAAGGATCATGGAAGAGCACGCCGAACTTGACAATCGTCCTGAGGCAGCGAAGAGGCCCTGGGGGGACCGTGCTGTGGACGTAGCAGGCCCATCCCTACCTCTTGACTACCAAGAAGAAGCCGTGCATTTTGTGTTCAATACAAGTGACGGGCGAACAATTGGTGAATAAGCATATCTTGTGGCATGGCCTTGGTCTAGTAGATACTCGTCTTTTTGTTGTGTTTACAACTCTGCATCTTTTCAACCGTATAGGTTAGCCTACTGTTCTTGAACAGTTAACTTGTTAGATCATATTAGTGAAGTTCGCCGTCGGCAGCAGAGTGAACATTTCTGTTATTAAGATTACTTCCACATTGCTGTGTGAAGGCGAGGAATGCGATGCCTCTTGATATTACGGCATGCTCTGGTCCTTCCTTGATATGTACATCGCCCCACGTACCCAAGTTGCTGTCTTAGGTGGTGATATCACATGATCTCGCTTATCCGGCACATGAATATCGCCATTAGCTGGGGTTATAGTTAATTGTAGTGGCGCTAACTCTAAAGGTTCCGCATATATGATTCGTATGATGATTTTGTATTACTCTGCTCTTTTTGTTAGCTAATATATTTTAATCATTTTGAGCAGTCTTCATCGGAGCTCCCGTAGCTCAATCGGTAGAGCGTGAGACTTTTACGATGTGTGTCGTGGTTATCTCAAGGCCGCGGGTTCGAGCCCCGCCGGGAGCTTCTTTTGCTTTTTGTGCTTAAGTTTTAAGTGTTTGCCGAAAGCAAGCTTTTGCGTCGTTAAGGTCGTTATGTGTGTCATTAGGACGTGGCTGTGAAAGGAACGCGTCGCATTCTGGTGTTCTTGTGGTACACGCTAATGATACTAGCTTCGCGCTAGCGAGAATTTATGCCTGCCATTCAGTCTCTCGTCATCTTATTCACTGATGAGGCACGAATATCAGTCGCCCGGAGCAGCAGTGCCGCAGACCTTGCTGTGTAACAACAGTAAGGTGCCAGCCGTGGCGTGTAAGTACTTACATCTTTGATTTAGTATCAAACACAACAAGTCTCCCAAGGTCAGTCCGGAGCCTAGGACCTTGGAAGCTTCTCTTCGCTCGCACTTTCGACACACTTGACTGGAATACTAAGTCTCAGTGACGTCACCTGCTCTGAGTCCGTGTTTACATGCCTAGATAGGAGCGCATGCCCGTAATAGGCCAAACGACGAGCACACAAGCCCTACTTTTAGAACAAAATTTGACCTGAGTTCCCGACCACAGACTATCGAAGCTATGGCAAGGCGTTCATCAAGCGTATATTTCAGCCCTTACATCATGAGATCAGCTGCTAACCAGCGCTGTAGTGTACTCCTGCACGTCACAGGATTCATCATTCGCGTGGCAGTGTTTATCACAATCGGTTACGGCGCAAACGTACTGATTGACAGTGGACTGGATCTTTTGAATTGTATCCTGGGTGTCCTATATGCGTGGTACACTATCGACAAGAATGACTTTACGAACTATTACTTGTGTGCAGACGTTATGGTTCGGAAGGGCTCAGAAGTCCTATACCAGTCCCCTGATTGGTCTCGATACATCACGCTCTTCGTATTCATTCGTGGTCTTCACCGCCAACAGCCCTACAACGTTGTCGGATAACGTTTCTGTCGTCATCTTAGTGTGAGATTATCATTCACATGCCCAGGGCTCGTTCCCCCCACGCTTCAGTAGATGCCAGTACGTCACGAGAGGCGAGCCATCATTCGTACAACTAAGTACAAAGGTACTCTAATCCCATTTGCAGGCTGAGCTGTCGTATACGTGTCACATTGCATGCTTACTCGCTGTATGTACGGGCCCATAGTGACGCCTTCGAGTACCTTACATTCTCGATGCGACACTCCAATGGAGAAAGATTACCAAAGCAATAAGAAAGAAAGAGTGACACGTTTGGCACCGGCAACTCCGCGTGCATAGTCTTACCTTACCTACACAGGGGGATAATCCAAGAATTCGAGCTTACGAGGAATGCCTAGTATGTAGACTTTGGGTGATAAGTACCTCTCGAACGCTGCAGTATGTGTGTCAGTAGAGCCTCGCCGTCGCACAAGGCCTACAAATCTTGAAACAGTATGGCACGTGCTGGAAAGTGTCTATTACCACCTAGTCTTCTAGCACATTTTGAGAATCTCTAGCATATCGTGATGTTCTCTGATCAAGGCAAATGGTGAGCTCGGCCCTGTGCTTGAGGTGTGTTACTTGCCAACCCATTTTCCAACCCTGATGACTTGCCATCTTCTCTTGGATATACGCAGCAGCCTGGATGAGCCCGATTGCACTTGCCGCTTTCCGGCAGAAAATTTCTGCGTTGTCAATTACAGGTCTCCTTCGACGCAATCAGACTAGGCTGACTGATCCATCTATGAAGTGGGGGGGGTTCAGCCAGGGTGCCGAGCGGTCCGTGAGATTGTGCTACATCTTATATTGTTCACATTCCTCTACCTTCCTCAAAGCATCTCTCGCGTTCTTTGTACAATTGAACTTCTTACTCTGATCTAGTCGCCCAGGCCAACCATACCGACGCTGGTAAACCGAGGACTTCCTCGGACGAAGATGGTGTACACTGCACTAGGAGTCTTGTTACCATGAAGGTGTTGTACAACACAATTCTGTATAGTGAACTATTCATACCGGCTGCGGAGTTGCCGTACTCGCCTTCAACGACGACTCAGTCCAAGGATGAATAATATTCGGGAATGCAATAATATGAAGAGCCTGTTCGGACCAACTGGATTCATACAGAGCAGCGACAGTGGTGATATGTATGCCTACGTGAGAGTTTTATTCTTCATGTCGGGCCGGCAAGTTTGAGGACTGCTTCCAGGACCGACGGACTGGATCAGATATACCCCAATGCCCATATCCTACGTCCATACAATACATATGGTCACGCGCATTGTTAGTGCTATTCAGGCACTCCTCGGTCCGACCCTGTCTGTGATCGACGGTCCAAACCTGATGTAAACACACTGTGCACACCATAGTGCTCCGACCGTAGGTAGCTCGGTCCATACTTAGAAAGCGAAAGACTGCCACGATAAGAGCACGTAGCAATGGTGCCATCGACTTTCTCGACCCATGTTCGTTGGTTCTTTGTGTAACATCTCAATTGTATAGGCAATTGCACTTCCACGCTAAGGACATATCGCCTCATGATCACTCGTATCTGCCCTGACTATGGGAATGTCCGAGGCCGCCACCGAAACCCTTTGAGATGGCTTCACAGCTTTTGTTAAACCATACCGCTAGGCACACCATGGTCAATGCCACCCTCCATGCCACCTCTCACACGAGGCCGACACGACAAGAGTCAGCCTACGAACAATGTTACCCGATTCGACTTCGCAAGTTGCTTACAAGGTAGCTATGGCAAATTTATAAAGGACTCCATTTGTCCTGAATTCTCAATACAATCGCACCCAATATCTGACAGGTCAATCAGTTTTACATCTCCAAATTCAGTTGCCTCTCTTACAAGCCGCCATGAATTCTCCACCTATGATTCAACCAATCGCTCCACTTCCTTTCAGTCCGCAAAATGTTCAGTGTCCGATTTACGAAAGGCCTTCTTGCCAGCAACTAGATTGCATAAATGGAAACGTGCCCCATAGTTGTCCGGATTGCGCAGGTCATTCAGGGTGAGTTCAAATGTTATTCTTGACGTCATAGAGCCCAGGGGTCTCCCTAGTCCTAACATCGAATAAGGCGCCACGGACACAATTGCATCACCTGTGGGGGTACTGGCATTATCTTGGTACCTTGTTCGAGTTGTTCAGGTCGTGGATAAACTTTGCTTGCTATACCGTCATCTTCACACAAACTGTCTTTTCCAAGAACCTTGTCGTTATTTCCATGTCGTATACCTTCTTTTGTCACGCATCTGAGCCCAAGAATTCGTAAGGCGCAGTTGGGTCTCGGTTTCTCAATAACTCATATCCTTACGAGATTAAGAAGAATCAATATCCTGCCGAGTTGTCATTTTTCTTGGGATCATGACATATCTAGTTATTGTAGACCAGTTTTGACTGCATTGTTTCCGATGATCTCTACGGGTGTCTCATTTGGCCAAAGATAGATTTTCTTCAACAGTCTTGCACTGGATAATATGATTAGTCTATAACTTATAGCTCAGTTTAAGTCGACCTGTCAGGATATTATCTGGTGATTATGTTGTGGCTTAATCGCACGTTGCGCAACTGGCGAACGGACGTTGCAACGTCCCTGAGCCGCGGGAACCTTTAGTGCTTGCTATTTCCATTACCGTGATGGTGGGATTCCACAGCCTCGGTCTCGGCATCTCATCTACCAATTGATGTCCTCGTTTGCTGGCTGTCATCTAGGATGGTCATAAAACTGGGCTTATCTGTCATCACCCACTTTCGAAGCTTCTGTGGAATAGCTGAAATTCACTCCAGGCACCCGCCATGTTATATCTTTATACTCGAGGATAGGATTCCAGAGCTATATAACAGGAAACAACGTGATTTGACTTGTATACCAACTTGAATGAAGCAAGAACCATTCGACCTTACATACAGCCTAGTTCTATTGCTGGTAGCCCCTGCATCTGTACCATATTGACCTAAAGAAATCTCAGTCCGGATGCTGACCGCCGTAGGACGATTTCTTTGCTACGAACAATGTCAATCCGGAGGTCAATCCGGTCGCGCCGATATGAGCAACTGACTTTGTGTGTGTTGTGATATTGCGGTTGATCTTCAGCCAGGGGATTCTGTTCTTTGCGAAGTATCGGTGTGCGGCTGCCAGGTTTTCTCGTGCAAGGTGTTACAAATCAAAGCGGTAAGTAGAACATCACGACCGTCGCACAGTTTCAGTAATGGATAGGCCGGCACATCCCGGAGGCTCGTATCCTGTCCTACTCCTACGTGGCAGTTGATAATGTTCTCTTCTTTCTTCGGTCCGACTAACATTCGATTTCCCTATACTACAAGCTTGATATATGTCTCATTTTAGGGGGCCCTCACACTCGGCCGAGACACCTAGAGAAAGTCAGTCATGTAATGTACAGGTTATATGGACATTCGATGTCATGCTCATGCTACTAACTCCGTCACCGAATAAGCTTGCTGTCACTTTTGTATCAGACCATAGCTCTCTCGACCAATTAGTTACTATCGCAGCTTGGACGCTGGGTATACATAGTCTTTCTGCGACGAAAATGGCTAGGAGGGTCCAATGATGCATGTAAGCACAAAGCGAGAAAGTTACTGGCCAAAAAGGGGTTAAATTGCTATGAATAGGAGCCAGAGGTGGCTTGTATCTAAGCGAAAGTATGGAAGCCCTACACAGGCGCTCATCAAATTGTTTGGAGATGGAGACAGGTTAGAAATTTTAACCGATAGAAGCACTGTCGAACAGAGGACGTCTCCCCATGCGCTGTTCCCAAGGAAGGAAGCACAGTCCGAAGCCTTCTTAGGACCGGTGATTCATTTTCTAGATGGCAGAAGCGACAGTCATCTATTCACCATCAGTCAAGGAGGAGCGAAATAGTAGGTTCTAGGCGGAAAATGACTTACCACACCCTCGTTCACAAGGGAAATGACCGCACCGTTGGCCACGAGCCAAGCCTTCTTCTCAGCGTCAGAGACCTCGAGGCTCTTGAACTCCTCGTGGAGAGATTTGAAGGAATCGACGCTATCCGCAGTGATCTCAAGAGTGGTACCGTCAGAGACGAATCCGAAGACGTTAGGCTCGACGGAAGAAGTGCAGGTCTCTGCATCCTCAGCAGAACGAGCAGCACGCTTGGAGCCGGAACTCCAGAAACCCCCGGTAAGGCCAGAGCCGCCAGCAACACAGCAAAAGGTTCCAGCACCACCAGCACCCTAGCTGCCGTCAGTTCACCTTTCCATAAACGTGTTATGTACTTACACAAGCCTGGCTCGCACAGCCACCACCAGAGAACATACGGGCAAAGTCGGTACTGCTCGCCTTGGAGATTCCTACACCGAAGGCCGTATTGGCACCAACAGTGCAGCAGACTTGTGCCGCGACACCGTAGCAGCCAGCAAACTCAGAGTCGTTGCAGCTGGCTCGGGCATAGAAGCGAACGTCATTGGCTAGTGTGAACGACACCAGAGCGGCCTGGATGGCAAGGATGTTGAAGAGCATAATTGCGGTAGTGGCTTGGGGATCTGGATTAGAGATTGAATTGATGCTGATGCTGTAGATTGCTGCTGCTGATGATGTGCTTTCAAGAGATATGACGAACCTTTTATAAGTCTCTGAGTCTCTATGAAGTTGAGCACGCCTGCAAAATGCAAATGGAGCAGGGGCCATCTAGACATGGGGAAGATATTCTCACAGTACTCGATTATGATTATGTGGTCTTACATACATAGACCCCTCACATTGGTTTGATGCTGGACCGGTCATGGATGGCTACCGTGAGTTGGCCGAGCTGCAGCTTGCTTACAGATTGGTGAGATGTTTACTCTGATGTACCAGTGCTGTTCCCCGCCTGACTTGGTCTTTACATCTTTGTTCGTCTTAGTTGAAAGATCCATGCAAAGTATAGATCAACGTCTCCGGGGGTACTTGGAATCATCGTCAGAACCATCGTTGACATGTGAGTCCGCGTTGTCCATTCTTGAGTCTTTGTGCGGAATTCGTACAATTGTACCATTGGATCATAACAGTTACAATGTTCTGCGTCGGACTTTGACTATGACGCTCCTTGTGGACTCGGAGAATCCTTTACAATATCCACATAAACAATACATATTCAAGCCTTGGCAAGACTTGGTAAGTATGCGTGATACTGTAAAGGTTATACCATTAGAGCTTGCAGGTACTAACCCTGAAAGCGAGCCTTGCAAACAGATGGTTCTTCAACATGTACTATGTCGTGCAACATCGAAACATGCAAGACAGTCTGTCGTCTGATGACCAGAACATAGGCGACTTCCCGGTCTAGCTCTAGAATACATCGTGCTGACTAGTGCACATCTCAGCAATGAGGAGAAGAGATTTTGAGCGTTGTAAGCCTCTTCAAGTACCCTATTGTTCATCTCAATGTATCTCCTTCCCTGTGTGACTATTCAATTGCTCAGGCGACGGTAAGCTAGTGAGACTGATGTATCATATGACTCAAGATTTTCACTGATCATGCGGCTGTAGTACGAGATCTTGCTCAGCTGGAATGATACAAGATCAATTATAAGATATTTCTCCTCATTTGAGTAAGCATCTGGAGAGGAACCCATAGGGGAATGATTATCAGAGCAGCTTATATCCTTGCGACATGCTGGCAAAGGACGCAGATGTAGACAATCATAATGGTTACCGCCTGAGTGGGCGATACCAATGTATTTCAACAGCAACCTTGTATATCGGTAGATATTTGTCACCATGCAGAGGCTCCGCGCGGGATGAAGACGCTATAGCCGTGTCCAGACTTCTTTGTTGACAGACCTTCCATTGCATAAGTCAGGCCATATGCATATCGAAGATTTCAGCCTTAGACTGGGCAGAGGATGAACTAGAATCTTACGACATGCCGGCTGTGGCTTAAGTCAAGACACTGAGGCAGGCTTTGAATTCGTATAGCACGGCCCGTACCGTAGGTGCTTAGCCACAGCATATTTCCATCCGGACCTCCTTTTCAGCGTCTACCAAGACAGTGCCTCTCCAATATAACGTTCTACTTAGCAAAATAATAGAGTGTTTAACAAAGGCCACCCCCTCATTGCGGCTGATGGGCAAGAACCTGGCGAACCTGTCGTCCGGGACAAGGATCCCAAATTCTTTGTCAAAATCGGCTGAGTTTGCATGACTCAGTTCGATTAGCCGTGAATCCATGCTAGCTTTCACACCCATGCGTCTTCATTCCCCCCACAGCTTTAGCGATGCTGACGGTCTGCAGGCTCACTCCCCGCACAAGACGTCGCTTCAGCGAGAACTTACGAATGAAGAATGTACCCAATGAAACAATTCTTGGCTGTCTAGGGCTTATAGTAATGCGTAGGAAAGGACGACTAGTATTTAACTATTGATGCTTGGGCCGTATGACATGACCGTCTCATCGGGTGGAGCACATAAATTTTGTGACATGCATAGAGCTAGAACTCCGGTTATACATCGTCCTAATTCAATCTCACGAATCACTGGAAGATTCTCGTGCCATATGGAGCTAACAAATCGTCCACGTTCTGAGACCAGTGGGTCAGAATCACACGGTCACTGGTATGAAACCCTGTAGTGAAGCAGGCTCGATACGAAAATCGCATATACAGAGAGTTGCAGAGGATTGATCGGTGTGGGCATGCAGCACATGGATATAAGCAAATTGACAGTAGCACAGGCTGTGAATGTGATTGATGACACAGAAGAAAAGTCGAAAGGATTCTCCGGCTTACTAGAGTTTTGCAGGAATCCAACCAATTAACACTGAGAGACTGAAATGTCTCACCGTTTTGGGTTATTGCTACCACGGTAGCACAAATCGACGAACGGAAATGCCAACGGCGTGGCGTCCTTCGCGGAGGATATAAGAAAGAGTTCAGGTTTCTATGCAGGTCGTGGATGTAACTCGACGTGATTTCGAGACTTACGTCTGTACATAACGACGAGTCCGATGACACCACTCATGAACATCGGAGCACAGACAGATCTATCTGGGCTGCGCAAGTACCCTGTTTTCGATGATAGAGCATGTGACAAATCTGGTTAGGCGGTTCAGATGGCCGTGTACTGATGGCAGATTGCTAAACAATATATCGTACGGTGTAGAGCTTAAAGAACGTTTAGGCAGTTGCGTGCCACCTGATTATTTTGGCGATTTTGAAGATTTATCATATTGCAGTTACAAGATACCATGAGCGCAGCTGAAGCGTACAGATATGTGACATCGTTGCACTTTGCACCAAGCAGTGCCTGATGTACCCCTGCCGATATCAGACGAATTACCTCGAAAGGTATTGAAGCAGCTGGCATGCGTTCCGTTTCAGTCGTGGCCTGTGATAGTGCACATCTGTCTACTGATGGCAGCACGGTCCGAGGCGGTTAGCGAAGACGATCTAAATTGGGTACTCAAACGATAGAGAGATATGTCAAAGCGATTGAAGATCAGCATTATTGACCCTTGTGAGGAGATAGTCAAGAAAGCGTGGATATGAGAGGATGCATACGCCGCTGAGGCGCGACTCGGCTCAAAGCGCAACTCTGAAACGGGCACTCTCTCATGACGTCGTGGATGCGGATGGGTTATGGAGCAAAAGAAAGGCAAGAGGAGAGGCCTACGAGTGGTCCAAGTTCTCAATAAGATATGGATACGAGCGGCGCAGCTCTGAAATCGTGCTTGACGTGAGTACGTGGTCAGCAGGCATTTGCACTGGCTAAGGGTGATGAAGGATTGTGGGTGGGGAGGTAAGAATTGCTGAAAGTGTGGCTTGGTTCACTGCTGAAGAGACAGTACTTCTTGGATGATAAAATTCTCTATTGCGTCTATATCGCCTCTCCCCTCTAGATTCTCGGTAGATTTCTTGGCATGGAATTCTGGATGATTAGCTTGTAACAGGCTAATAGACGTTAAATCGATCTCCGGCTGACGCCCCTATTTCGGTATAGAGCAATCAGATCTGCATCTAGCGATAGCATGTTTAGACGATATCAGCCACAAGGCCGGGATCTACCGCCAGGATCGAACGTGTATGCAAATCCGAGGCTCGTCCAAGATCAACCCCGCAGTAGGGGACTGATGGTGATGCATTCGCATGGAGGTAGTGGCGATGGTTTAGAGTAGCGTGGCATGTGGCAACACGAGTTTGTGAATCAGGGAATCGGACATGTTGACGCACCCTGCCTGTTAGAGTGACTATTGACAAGTATGAGGATGAAATACCTGGTCAACAGGGTTCCAGAAGCAGAAAACGAGGGCGCACAGACATCTCCAATACGATGGAACGTCTCCACAAGAAGGCCTCAAGGGATGAGGTGTCGAGTGGTGCCGAGCGGTGCAGTATAGTTAGTCGTTGTACTGGTGCATGATGGATTGACTATTTGTGTATAGCAGTACACAGAGAGGGTACTTGATAGTGCTAGATATAGTCTATGTATTAGTCTATGTACGCAATTAGTCCCTACACATAATAATAACAGCGGTCGCGTCGAGAAGCCATAATTTAAAGGGCGAAGAAAGTCTACAACCAATCACGGGCCGGCAGACGTAAACACGTGCCGGAGTTGACGGCCGAGGCCGAGGGATGTGGACAGGGATGGAGTCGACGGCGATGGCGCTGCCATTGAATCCTAAATTGCTCTAAAGGGACGTTAATATCCTAAACGGGCATAGCGTAGGATCTGTCATTCGACTTCGCATACGAACGCTAACGTTCCAGGTGTTTGAAGTGACAACAGTATCGTTAGACGCAATGACAGCAGTAACAGTATCTACCTAGGCAGTAGCAATAGCAGTAGAGCCAGCTACTGTAGTGGCAGCATCATCGTTAGCAGGTACAGTACTATGTACATACGCCGACTTCAAGTGAAAGTTGCTGAGGGCCTCAGCAGTTACATTCCACTGCTTGGAAGCTGAGCCTCATTGACAATAAAGAAACTTAGAACGAAACTTTACCATCTATCATCCTCAAAAGTCAAAATATAGACCTCAAACTTGGGAATGACCGTATACTATGAGCGTCCTAAAGGAGGTACTGTCGATCACTCCGATCGACGCACTGTGCACTTTACAGACATGGCTCACATGGGCCGAAACATCCACGAGCGAAACCACTAACTCTTAGTTACCGGCTACGCATACCAACGTATTACAGCAGTACGCCTCTGCCAGGAGAATATAAACTCTCCATGGCGCCGGTCTGCAACTTGCTTCCTCCGACGCCCCACGATTGATCTCGAACTGTCGTCGAGATGTGGTCCTCAGCTGTCGTTTCCCTTCTGCTCGCCTTCACCTCCATCGTGGGAGCTGCTCCAGCTCCAAATGTCGACTCCGACTACGAGTACATCATCGTCGGCAGCGGTGCCGGTGGTGGCCCGCTTGCCAGCCGTCTTGCCAGAGCTGGCAAGAAGACTTTATTGATTGAAGCCGGTGACGACCAGATTGGAAACGACAACACAACTGTTCCCGCCTTCCAGGCTATTGTTACCCAGGACCCGAAGATGCGATGGGACTTCTTCGTCAACCACTATCAAGATCTCGAACGCGCCAAGCAAGACCCCAAGTTCGCATACGATATCGGAAATGGCCAGCAGTACGTTGGCCTCACGCCGCCTCCAGGCGCAAAGCCGCTAGGTATCCTCTATCCCAGGTCCCAGATGCTTGGTGGTTGCGTTACCCATAACGCATTGATATGGATTACTGCCCATGATAGTGATTGGAACTACATCTCTACCATCACTGGCGATGATACCTGGGCTGCATCCAATATGGGACAGTACCTGGATAAGGTCTACGAATGGCAGTCTATATCTTCTACCGACCCAACAATCCTTCTCCGGGACTTCCAGCTTACCCAGCATTTAGCAGCCGGAGCTGCTGTAATGGGTGCTGGACCAAAACCCTTGGATGGCCTCGTTGGTGTTCTGGGGACCCTCCTTACTGACCCCAATGGCCGCGTCCCTGGTCGTGACTCTAAAGAAGGCTTGTTTCAGATCCCCCTTATTACCTCGGGCGGCGCTCGCAAGAGTGTACGAGAACACATCCTCGAGACCGTCGATGAGGGTTACCCCCTGACTATTCGTCGCAACACTTTCGTTACCAAGGTAGACTTTGATTCCAGCTCCCCACCAAAGGCCACCGGCGTATCCTACCTTCAAGGCGCCAACCTGTACAAAGCCAGTCCCCTTAGTGGCGGTCAAGGTACCCCGGGCTCCGTCAAAGCTTCCAAAGAAGTCATTCTCTCCGGCGGCTCCTATAACACCGTGCAACTCCTCAAACTCTCCGGCGTTGGTCCCGCCGCCGAACTCCAAAAATTCAACATCCCAGTCCTCTCTGATCTTCCCGGGCTCGGCAAGAACATGCAAGACCGCTATGAGATCCCAATCACGGCTGCGCACGAGACCGACTTTCCTCTGCTCAAGGGCTGCACCTTTGACATGAAAGACCACGACGAATGCTACAAGGAGTGGAAGAATAACCCTAATATTCTGTCTGCCCGCGGCGCATACGCCACAAACGGCCTCGCCGCAACCATGTCCGTCCACTCCGACTTCGCCGACACGTCTGACATCGACCTGTACATCTTCGGCTCGCCGACAAACTTCACGGGCTACTTCCCCGGCTGGGGTGATGACGCGGTGCGCACACACAACAACTTCGCCTGGTACGCGCTCAAGGCACACACGCGCAACACAGCCGGCACCGTCGAGCTACGCTCCACCAACCCGCTCGACACGCCCATCATCAACTTCAACTACTTCGACACCGGCACCACGACTGATGGCGCCGACAAGAAGGATCTCAGCACGCTCGTGCAGGCGCTCAAGATGGGCCGCGACGCGTTTGACCGCTACCGCAACGAGTATCCCTTCTTCGGCGGCAGCAAGTTCACGGAGCAGTATCCGGGCCCGGAAGTGCAGACGGACGAGCAGCTCGAGACGTATGTGAAGAATCGTGCCTGGGGCCACCATGCGTCGTGCACGGCGCCGATTGGTGCGGATGACGACCCGAATGCGGTGCTGGATAGCAAATTCAAGGTGCGTGGTGTGCAGGGACTGCGGGTTGTGGATGCCAGTGTGTTTCCGAAGATCCCGGGCGTCTTTATTCAGAGCCCTATCATGGTTGTCTCTGAGAAGGCGGCGGATACGATTCTGAGTGGGCATTAGATTGAGATATAATGGGGGGATATATTCAGTGGTGCTAAGTGACGTAAACGGAAGAAGGGTAATGTATATATGACGCGTAATAGCGGTGGACATGGTATATATATATATATAAACGACTCACGAAGAAGTCTCCTACTAGTCAGGGGTCGTGTGAAAGAACAATACAAAAACATAATTCAACAATCCTCGCCCAGTCACCGCTCACCAGCCCCCGTCATCCCCTCCATCATTGCCCCCAAAATCACCACCATCCCCATCATCGTACCGCCCTTCCTCCCTCCCTTCATCATACGCATCATCAACCCTATCCCCAAACCCCTCCACATCACCGACCTTCCGCCCGGCCCACCCCGCCACATCCTCAGGCACGTCCTCGACATCTTGCACCGCATTATCCCAGCGCCTCTCCATGTCTTGCGGCACGTCCTCAACGTCCTGCACCGCATTATCCCAGCGCCTCTCCACATCTTGCGGCACGTCCTCAACGTCCTGCACCTTGCGCCCTGTCCACTCAGCTGCGTCTTCGGGGAAGTTGGAGGCGTCGGTCTCGAGGTTGGTCATGTCGTTCTCAAGGCTGTGTTTCTCGCGGTTCCAGGAGGATTCTGTGGGGGTTTGGTGTTAGTTAGTTGTGGATGGAGGGGCATTGAGGGGATGTGAAGAGGGAGGGGAAAAACGGGGAGAACGCACGCATTTCCTCGCCTTCGTGCATGAGCAGTGCGCCGCCGACGACGCCGGCTGCTGCGGCTGCGCCATATTTGAGGCCGTTGTGCTGGTTATGCGTGTTGTGGCGTGGGTTTTCGGGGTAGGGGTTTGCTTGTTGGGGCTGTTGGGTGTAGTTTTGGTTGTAGCCGCCTTGGTTGTAGCCGCCTTGGTTGTAATTGTCTTGATTCTGGTATCCAGGGCCTGGGTAATTGAATGTTCGCTCACCGGACTGCTGGTTAACGAACAGCCAGCGTGCATCGCGGGAGTCCCATTCGGCGTACCACGGAGGGGAGACGGGCGGTGGGGGCCCGTTTGGGCCACCACTGCCACCGCCGCCACTGGAGTGTGAATTGCCGTGAGAGCCGTGATGGCCTGTGAATTCAGATATTACGTCTTTGAGGAACGACATTGTTGGTTGCTATGATTTGAAGGAGACGGCGAACGTGAAAAGGATGAAGTGAAGATTATGATCTGAGTCTGGCTCTGTAGATGAGAGGATGGTAAGTGGATTATAGAGGGGACCGAAGTGGATGGATCCATATAAAGAAGCTAAAATGGAGCATTACGTCGCCCTGCAGGCCCAACGCCAGACCCAACAACCATTGATTTGCAATCCACCGCGCCGGCCAGAGGGACTAGATCTAAACACCAGCTGCTTCTGTAGTGTAGCACCCGTGGACACACGCATTCGTGGCGGTGCATATGTCTAACCCGGCGATGCACAACAGGGTCTCAGGGGATCTAGATGCGCCGCCGCCGTCCCGGCTTCCCGCAAAGCTTAAGCTTGGGCTGTCTCGGCTGTCACGGGCGCCCCCTGACGTCTGATGTGCCGCGTGTTTTAGCGCTGCGTCTCGCGGCAGTCAAGGGGCGGTCCAGACTTCTGTATCGTGGCCCCTCTTGTGCATATATGTCGCATTCTAAACTTTGGAGGACGGCAGTCAGTCTATATCACCACGAGCAGCATGTTCCAGCTTCTTGGCTAAGAATATATCTACGGTGATAGCTACAGTTCTGAATACTTGATGGCACGCAAGATGTGTGAGAGTCAGTCACATAATACGCCGTGTCTAGGGAATTATGATGCCTCCGTTAACATCAGAAATCATTGACATCAATATAGAAGTTTTGAATAGTCTGCGTGTATCTGAGAAGTTATTGTCCGCTCTGATGCTAAAGATGAAGACGAAATTTTGATTAATCGCGTGTTCGGGCTATTTCAAAGACGACGCGATGCTTTCAGTCAGTTCTTGTACATGGACTCATCTCTGCTGAAATAGGAGCATGTCTGAAGTCGTTCGCAAGAGTGCTATCTTGTTTGTTGGACGTTCTAGGACTTATGTAAAACGACCGCGTCTATATAGTGCCTGCATGCGTTCATATGGTGGTATCACGTGCCCTGGGTGAACCCTTGTGTTTGGTCTACGTCATCATGAGACTTTGGCAGGGCAGGCGCAGCTTACCTGCCTGTAGTATATCAAGTGCCATCTTTGGCTTTGCCTTGACTTCACACAGTCACACTTCAGCAATTAACTCACACTTCGGCAACCACATAACACCCTCAAAGCAAACACATAACATACTCGAAACACTTATCAAGATGCCTCACCTCCCACAGGAAGAAGAAGCCGGCTCCAGTATGCCCCACCAGTCTCTCTCTGTCCAAGTATCATATCCTGACGCATTCGTAGACTTGACCGATAAGGTAGCCCAGGGTTCCAAAGACTCGACCGCATCTACTCACGAGCTTCATGCGGATGCGCACAAGGCCGCTCCGGTACGTACAGCGTCAGTGCAGTATCTCCACTCGTGCTGACATCACACAGGGGATCACGATCAACCAAGACCTCCCACCCAAAGCTACCAAGGAGGAGCTGAAAGCCCGTTCAGAGGAGCTCAATAAGAAGTAAAAGAGCAAACATGACGAAGGGTGTATAGCAATCAAATGCATTAGTCTTTGAGACGATCCAGTGCTATCATGGCGACACCTCCTTCGCGTCCCAGTCCCAACATCTCCCCCTACTCTCCTCAACCTTCTTTGCCTTCTCCCTCAACACGTCGATCAAGCGCTCAGCCACCCACTCCCGCTCAAACAGCTTCTCTTTCTTCACACTGCCCCAGAACTCCTTGCTCAGCCCAGTTTTCACCGTGCCTGGATGCAAGCCCACAGAGAAAGCCTCATCCCCGGCTTTTGTCCTCAAATAGTTGTCAAAAGTCTTGACAACCTGATTTATAGCTGCTTTTGACGCACGGTAGCTGTACCACCCGCCCAATTTGTTGTCTGTTATGCTACCCACGCGCGCGCTCATGAGTGCCATTATCGCTGCGCTAGGGAGCCCTTCCACCTCACTGGCCGAGGTGTTGTTTATCTGCTTCGTAGGCAAGAAGTGCTCAAAGTGCTTCAGCATGAGGAGCGGACCAAGGGTGTTCGTGCGGAACGTGAGGAGCGCGTTGTCGGCGTCGATCTGACGGGGCGATTTCTCAGGAAAGAGGATCCCAGGTATAACCAAGCCCAGATGCAAACCATTCCCCTCCTTCACAGGGAACAGATCCTCGCACCGCGACGACGCGGCCTCGATGCTACTCTCGTCTGCATCTTTTGTCAGTAATAATCCACAAACGCTCCCAACCCCCCACTCCAACAATCCCCTCGACTCACCCAGAACATCGCATTCAAGTACATGCAGCCGGCCCTCGTCCGCACCTAGCCCATCAAGCAGCTGCTCCTTGACAACGTCGCGGTCCTTACGGACAGTCGCAACGACTGGCACGCGCGACGTTTGCAGGATGTGCCGCGTCAATGCGAAGCCGATGCCGCGGCTGGCAGGCGAGACTAGAGCCCACGGTGCCATTGTGGGAAGTAGAAGGATGTGTTCGGGTCGCGAGGTGCCACTTGGCGTGCGACTGTGTGTAGGACGGTTTACATGGCTGGAGGAAGGGTGGTTTGGAGAGATTGGCTGGTGGTAATTATGAATAGGGAGGAGGAGGATGGTGATGTAAGGAGAAGTATGGTGGTGATGCGTTGATTACACTAATTCTGCTAGACTGTGTGTGGGCCGCGCTGGTGTGGGTACTCGTCAGAGCGTGGTGCGTATTTTGTGTCCTGCATATGGATAGATGGATTGCATACCCGATGTGGATGGATGCTTGTTTACATCAAACACACACAATACACCCAGAAAGCCTTCACAGCTCCTTCTCCTCCTACCACCCCTCAAACTCCATAGTCTTGCCTCCCCCTATCCCAAACCCCAAGCACTCCTCTACGCCGCCCCCTCCGCCCTCTGCCCCGTATAAAACGCCAACCCATACTCCTCCGTCCGAAACGTGATCGTGGCACCCTTCGGAAAGAAGAACACATCCCCCGGCCGCGCACTCACGCTCTGGCCCGTCTCATCCGCAATCTCGAAGCTGCCCTCGAGGATGATCTTGCACTCGTGGTAGGTGTAGGTGTAGACGAGCGGGGCGCCCTTTTCGAGCCGGTAGAAGCCGCAGCTGATGGGCTTGTCGGCGTCGAGGTGTTGGCTGGAGGCGACGTCGCCGAGGAAGGCGTTGGCTTGGGTGGGGAGGACGGGTGGTTGGAAGGTTTTTTGGGCGTTGGGGAGGTGCGTCATGGGTTTGGGGGTGGTCATTGTGGGAGGAGGTTTGTGAGGGGTTGGGTTGGGGGTGTGTTTTTCTGGGGGGAAGGGGTTTTGAGAGGGTGGTTATTCTGTGGACTGGATGGTGGTGGTGTGTATATAGATATTGTAATTATACGTATAGGTCCATGTATATATATATATATCTCAGCATACATATATAGCTGCTTGTCAGCCCCCTCATCCCCGCTGTTGGGAAAGATTATCTCAAAGAAGAGCATCGCAGTGTTCTACCACTCATTGTCTAGCCATTTATGGACGACTCTTTAGGAGGTTGACTGTAAGATGTCTTTGATTGTTATGTGCTGGGACTAATAGTCCTTGAGGCTTGAGTGGAATGCATGGAGCGTTTAGCTTTGCCCAATTAGGAAATCGAATGCTGCTTCTTACGGAACGCGTATTGGTCGAGGGACAGTATCTAGCCTTCTGTGACCCGAGTCATTGACCATTATGATAGCGATAGTAGCGACAAGTAGATAAGATATAGTTGCCTCTGCCAGCATAGGTATCGGTCCTGCGCAAGTGTTGCACCTCCAAATTTTACATTATATCTTCAACGAATACAACAACGGAAAGAGTCTAATTTACACTTGGTGTAATCCAATTATATTACACATTTATCATATTACTCAAGGGAATTATGTACTGTCCAAGGAATGTGTACAATAAAGTTATCGTATTTTTTACACCTTTCAAAGGCATAGAGAGGGTCATCATGAGAAGCGCGCCCCTTGCGGCTTCTTAGCCCCGCCTCCCAGCACATTTTCCACCGTTGCAAGGGGCCCAAAGAGGTCCTTGTAGCTGTCTGCAGCGAGCGTGAGACCCTCCGGCACAGCCTCTCCACTAGAAGCAGCCAAAGGCAAGATCATAGCACCGAGGCTGAACAGCGTGACGGGCTGCGGGTTGGGCCTCCAGCCGAGATCATACGGCAGCTGCTCGCGCTCAAACAAGCTGCGGATGTAGTCGATGTTGGTGACGCCGGAGATGGTGTCGTTGCCCATCGTCTGCAGGTACAGTCCCGTCTCGCCGTAGGAAAGGATGAACTCGCGAATGCCGTAGATGAGGTCCGGGTTGTTGGCCTTTTGGGTGTTGAAGCGCTTGATCTTGGCCTTTGCGGCGGATTGGATGTTGGTGTACTTTGCGTCGCCGAACGAGGAGATAAACTCCTCGAACACGCCGCTGTTGAACACCCGTTGGTTGCCCAGACCGGCGTCCTGGCGGGACAGGGAGACATCGTGTCTGCGTCATGTTAGCGGCCTGATGCCTTTCCTATCGTTGTGAGATGGGTTGACTTACTCAATGGGGAAGTTGTGGAGTGCGAGATCGTCCAGATCGAAGGTGCCTCCGACCGGATTTGGTGACGCCAGAAGACCAGCGGCGAAGATGGCGAGCGTGAAGTCTGGGCCGATACTCAGGCCAGCCAAGCTGCCTTCGAGCACCTCTGGCAGGGTCAACTTCCGGCCACTTCGGTTGATGAATCCGTGATTTGCCAGCGTATTCAGACCAGGACAAGGTCCACGGACTGTAGATGCATGTTAGCGACCACGAGATTGGAGACATTGTCATATCTCTACATACCGTCATTCGGCCCTGGAGCAGCCCACTGTTTGAATCGTGGATCATCTGTAGAAAGTCCAAGAAGAGCCCAGGAGCACTGAAGGAGTGACAGCAGCAATGTTGTTGTCTGAATCGAGCCGAACATGGTGACTATCTTGAACACGCAGTATCAGTTGGACAACGAGGTGCAATGGTTGCTGCTGGATGACCAGACTCGTTTATAGGGCAGACAGCCCATTTTGAGTAATGTCTGATTAGTCTTCACATTCACATACTAGCAGTAGTTTCTCTCTACTGCTATACTATAGCCTCGGATGATGATATTGGATCAGGGATGATGGAGTGGCGGACAAGGTGGAGCCACGCCGATCACTACAATGAGCTTAAAATCCTTAAATGGCCTGACGTGCACTAACTGACCAATGACTGCGCTCGCTGATGCGGGGTTTAGGCTCTGATTTGAAACCGAGGGCGCTGATTGGTCCGTCTTTCTCCTCCCTTTCTGTCTCTACCTCTCTACGTTTCTGGAATCCCAAGCTTCTTCCTCCAGTCCGGACATGCGCGACCTCACGGAACAGTAACAATACACTCCAAACACAGACTTAGTATCATGGGTGCTTCAGCCTTATCGATAACAATTATTGAAGATATGTCACTGCTACCGTCTCGTTGCTCGTGTTGTCCCTTGGGCCTGCTGGGGTTGATGGAATCATACTTCGAGCCTGTTTGGCGTACGCAAAGATGCTTGTCCTTGGCTCTCTCTAAGGGAACGCCATCGCCATAAAGTGTCAGTATCGCCATCGTTAGCGGGTTGAGACCGCCGCACGGATCAAATGCCATCCGCTCGCTCTCTAGGCTACATTGGTCCGTAGTCACCTACACGTTTGTTCACTATAATCGTTCCTCTCATTTAGCGTCGATTGTCAGAATCATAAATATATTTTCGAATATATTACTCGTGTGTCATTGTTGATGTGGCTCAAAACGTCTATACCTGCTGGTCAGGGATCCGCCCGTGGAAGCAGGTACTATAATCTATCTGAAACGTCAAGCGATCGTAAGCTAGTAGGGAACCATGCCGGAGATTGCCTACGCTATGATATTGTACACCAATGTAGGTACCTCTAAATGCGTGTATGATGCTCTATCATTTCATCGCAACAGCCCTGCGCTTTCCTCGGCAGGACTTTCTATTTCGAATTCTTCATCTTCATCTTCTGTAGAATCGTCGCCCCACCCCTCGGCTTCCAGATCGACCCCACGAATGCCAAAGCTTAGGAGAAAGCCAAGAAATGCAACACCTCCGAACAGCCCAAATGCAAGTGCTTCGCCTTTGGGTTCTATCTTGGTCGATGCGGTAAACAAGGCGCCGGATATGAAGGGACCAGCGGCTCTGCCCGCCGCAGAGAGCGTCTGAGCCAGACCGTTTAAAGTTCCCAGCACAGAGTGATTCGGCGCTGAATTCGTGATCTGCTCATAGTCAGTGCACACATCCGACGTCGATTAGTCTGGAACGTACCAGTAAAAGCGCTGACGTCAACCCGCCGACAGTTGCAACTGTCTTGACAATGAGGACAAACCCGAGCTCGATCCATAGCCATACTTTCCCACTACCCAGCCCAGTGCCATTGTCGCCATCCTTGTATCCCACCCACGGCATCAACAAGAAGGCAACAGCGAATGTAACGAGACTAATTCGGTAGGTGGTCTTGTTACCAATCTTCTCCCTAAGCTGTCCATATATGCCGACCTGGAACACAATAGTGATTATGCCGGCGAAACTGAGAGACAGGCCAATCTCTTCGGGAGAAAGGTTACGTCCCGCTGGAGGTTCGGCTTGAGCAAAGACTGGGTACAACGAGTTATACGCGATATTCGAAAGCTGAAAAATGAAATATGTGCACATGATCAATATCGTGTCGCGGTTTAGGACCTCGCTACGTGTGAGCTGCGTGTCATTTGAGGTCGTGAATATCGGAGTCGAATCTGAGTCATCCTCCTCTTCGTCAATGCTCCCACGATCGTCATTCCCATCAACGCGAGATGTTCTGCGCTTTCCCATAGAACGACGCATGTAGCTTGGTCGGCTCGAGCTTGTAAATTGCCAGAGCCACGAGAACAGGTTTTCAATTCTCTTCCCTAGCGGTGGCAGTTCTCGGGCTTCATCTAGGCTCTCTTCAAGGAAGAACATTGCCAGTATTAGATCTACTAGCAGGACTGCCGTGGCAAAAATATTAGGGAATAGGTAGGGGTACGGATTGGGTTGAGAGGGGTGGAAAGGATCCTTCTTGAAGACGAGAAGACCGCCGACAAGCGGCCCGGTAATGGCCCCTAGTCCATATACTACCGGGAGGTATGTAAAAGCACGCGATTGATTGCTCCGGTCTGTGATCTCTCCCAAGCAGGTCGACACAACGCCCTGGTTGCCGTTGACGAGACCCATAAAGACCTGGACGATTATAGCTTGCCATAGTGTGCGGCAGAATCCGAATGCAATGAAGCACGCGGCTGTCAAGAAAGTGCCCAGTAATATGACAGGCTTCCTCCCAATCTTGTCTGACAGCCATCCCCAGAAGAAATTTGTAGCGAATTGAGCGAGAGCGAACGAGGACGCAATCAAGCCAACGTACAACCCGACCTGACCATCCTTGACTTCCGGAAACGTCGATGCCATGTCAGGTAGATAAGGGCTTATTGAATTGAAGGCAGTCTGCTCAGCCAATGCTATTACAGCCAACATAGCCAATTGTTTCTTGGGTAATGGGGTTTCGTGATGGCCATCGCCGTGTTCGGAATCAGCGCCCGATGCATCGTCTCCCGAAGTCGACTGCGACGGGGGAGGAGGACCGCGGGATGTTGGAGGTTTCGTAGGAAACGTATGGTAGTGAGGCGTGCTGGCTTTGCGTCGAGGCCCCGTTGGTGGCTTCATCGTGTATTCAACGGCCGCGCGGCGAGAGAATGGAAGGTCTGCCTGTTCGAGGCAAGCGAAGAAACACGAACTAACAACTTCATAGAGAAGATTAATGCGAGAGGAGAGATGCAAAGGTGCTAAGTATGGAGCAGGGATGAGGCCATCTGAAGTGATTGCAGAAGCATGGATATGGAGAAAGCTTCCACTGGCGTGGTGTTGAGGGTCCTTGGCATCCGCTATGACCTCAGAGTTCCCCAGGTTATTCTAGACCCCCTGGTCACCTCAAGACCATGCGTAGTTCACATCCTGGTAAAACATGTCATCATCTAATTACACGATCGCCTTATATTGCACTCGTGACCACTCAATATGCTGACCTCATGCCATTAGTGATTATACGTGCACGTTGTTTATGAGCAGTGCTGGTGTATTCATCCATGGTGATGTACTATCCTGGTATCTGCCTGTCGCTGATTGGGCGTTTTCGTGCCTATCTCACCCTTGACAATTTTCTAGAAATAGTATGACACGATATAGTGTAGTATCTAAGGTCTAGACTACGTACAACAGGAGAAGCGTACCGAGCTGCTCAACTGGCCATGTTAAGGTATGTCTCTAAGTCAAACAGCCTTTTGATCACTCAGAATGGAAAGGAAACTCTAACCATCGCTCACTCCTGTTTACATGATCATAAAACTGAATGTCTGTCATCTCCTCGTGGCCTTCACAGCGTTTCATTCAACCGTCTTGGATTTACTTTTCTTCCTCTGGCGTCGAAGGATTTGGCCGCCATGCAAAAGGAGGGTAACATGGCAGTGTTCATGTGGTCACAGTCTCTATGGATCTGGTAGCTGATCATTTCGCGATGCTATTTCCTAGACCGATCGTGTCGCCGTGGTTGTAGTGGACGGTGTTATCAATACATCATACTGTATAGTCGTCTAGAATCCATTGTGCAACGGCTGTTCCTCCAACGCCGACGACACAATTGTAAGATACTTCAAAATCAACATCAGAAAAGGGCGGAGAGTCCGGCAAAATGTCATTCCCATTACAGACGGATTGGAAACGATCTTCAACAAGACCTCCTAAATCAACAGAGATGTAGCAAACATCACAATCCGAAAATCTATAACTGGACAAGGTCAAGAAACACACAGTTGCGGCAATCTCATGCAGACAGAGGATGGTGTCTTTCGAACTCTATCCATCGACAACAAGACATGGGATCCAAAAGTCAAAGGGGTCGACGTTAATTGTAAACAACGTCGTCTACAGCTGGGAAGGTGACTGCGGATACATTTGCCGGCGATTCTAGCGTACAAACACATGCAAGACTCATCGAGGCTACTTTATGTGTGACCCATCCATGTCCGTCACGGCGTACACGCATGGCAATACTAATGCCTAATGTCTAATGGACACGTTGGGAACGATTATTACAATGTTGATCAAGATAGAACACTAAATCGGAAGTTTTTGGAGACTTCATTGAGCGACTATGGCGGTATGGTCATTATGACATGCAACTATAATCACCTGCTGCTGCTGACGAAGATCTCTTCGTCCCTCAATACTGTCCCATACGTGCTAGATTTTGTTGTTGGTGACGCGAGGGTTGGGACATAGTCGACAGTTGCCTGGTCACTGCGGTCAAGTCAAGGGGTAAGACTGGTGAGTCGAATTCGGATGGAGATGCTAGTCCGGTGAGTGGCCCAGGTATCATTGTTAGAGGAACGAGAATACTGGAGACTGGCGGTGACTGGAGTCTAGACAGCACAGAGAGCGATTAGGCCGCGAATGAAGATACAGAGGACAGTATACGTAAGAAGTAGGCGGTCCACACGTATATGGACTGTAAATGTTGAATATTCTCTGGCTCACAGATCTTGAGGCTCGGGTCTCTGATACTTTGGGAACACATTACAGCTCACTCGTCCACAGTCAGAATCGTGAAAACGATACGCTTGCCCACCCTTTCATCAGTACCAGCGGCTAAGGAAGCAGATTTCCTTGGTCATGTGTTTGTCTGAAAACTTGACATGGATCCCTTTCAGATCTCAGGCGATATCTCTTTAGTTCCTGGTCGAGTACAATCTTAAAGCGCAACATCGTCAAATTTCTCGTTGTCTGGTGTATCCGTACCGCCTTGCTGTTTAGTCCTCACGGGTATATGACCTGCTTCTGATGCCTTCTCATCATAATCATCCGTCTCTGTACCATTTGAGTCCTCATCGTCATTGTCTGGGCCCTCTTCACCATGTGAACTTGAGGGCTTGACATCCTCAACACGTGCTTTAGGTTCTTCGGTGGCGGTCTTGGGTTCAGGGGGTGCATCTGTCTCGTCCGTTTTTGGTGGAGGTGGTGGACCCTCTTCGTCATCTTCGCTCTCGACGTCATCCTCCTTTGCCGTGCCTGCTGCAGTCGTTCTGTCCGGGGTTGGCGGTGTCACTTCTGTGCGGGGGCTTGGCTGTGGTGATTTCTGCTGCTGCTGTTGTACTCCAGGGCCAACTTGTCGTAGTCGTGGATCAGCATTCAAGTAGTAGCCTCTCACACCCACTATCCGTCCTTCTCTTTCGCAGCCGATAAGCCAGTCTGGAACCACCACTGGTACATTCGTCTCCACAGCTCTTTCCCACAATTGTCCTCGCCCTTCTGTGCACACAAAGTGTGTTGTGTCAATACGGACTTGGTCGACAATCTTGGCTCCGATCTTCTCAGCCGTCTTGTGCAGGCTTTCTTTCAGTTGTGCAGGCATCACACCAGGGGTAATAGTGATACCACTAAGTTCCGTCATCTTGTGGGTCCTGACTGTCAGGCGCTCCGAATTGAATGTCCCGGCGGATGTTCTCAGGACTAGATGGAACGTGTACTCTGTGTCCACAGCTAGTCCACTTATCTTCGTGGAGAGCGTTTCCGTCGGTCTAGGTATCGTGCCCGCCTTGCTGCCATTTCTATAGAGACTTAAGCTTCTAAGAGAGGCGGTAGCAATGTCCACTGGGTCCCATTCCAGAACTACTGATGTCTGCGTTGCATTGCGACAGCGTAGGACGGGAGGTGAAGGTGCGCGCTGACCAAACGTACGGAAGATGGTATTCTGCAGGTTGCTGAAGGCTGAATCGGCTGCAGCCTCGGATTGAAGGTTGCGCGCAACGGTGATGTCGACTATCGATCCGGAGGATATATCTGGCGGTAGCAAGATGGAAGGAAATTCAATCTATGTAATCATTTGATCCTGTTAGAAGAGTGCTTAGAGTAATAGTACTTCACCCAGCTGTGTACTCACCAGCCGCTTGTCCTCTGTAAGCAGTACGGCAACACCAGCGTCAACTTTGCCGACGGTAAGTGACACGAGCATCGCGGCTGATTGGGGAATTGCGAGCAAAGGTCTATTATTGCGGGCGCGGAAGTTGTTTACGGGTAACCTAACGACACAATATGAGTTATACATCAGCTACGCGCCTTGATGCCTGATGTTAGTGCCTGAATATCTAGGCGCTCGACTAGATGACAACTCCAGCATGACGTGGTAATATTGAAAACATTTTCTAGTAAAGTTGAGATCACGAGAAGTGCAAACAGCAGTAGATTTTTAGTCCCCAACCAGTGAGGTCAACACTATATTTAGCAGGGGCAAACAAATCTAAATCAACCTTTGACGTTAGAGCACCTACATCATCACGAACCTCAGACCACGCAACTGCTACACGAACACCGTTACTTTTACTATATCAATGATGGGCCTCTTGGCTCAAACGGCACAGGCATCTGCTCTTGCGGCACTGTCTAATATTCTTGCGCAGATCATAACGGCCTACCGTACAAACGTAGGCCGCAATGCTGTACGGGAAATTTACGATGACTGACGCACCCTACACATAGTCCCATTTCCAGCTCGACTGGACACCCATCCTGCGCTTCGTCATATTCAGTATTCTCAGCACCCCACCCAACGTGCTATGGCAAGAGTTCCTTGAGTCGAAGTTTCCTAGCATGCGACCCAAGGACGATCCTGGTGCAAAGAAGAGAGAGGAAGACACACCTACTGCAATGAAGAAGAAAGAGCTGGACCCTGGCAACACTGCGACAAAATTCTTGCTAGATCAGAGCGTAGGAGCGGCGTTGAATACCTGGGCTTTCATCGCCTTCATCAGAGGCGTAAACGGGGCGAGCAAAGGCGAGGTGTGGACTGCTGTTGTCGAGGAATCATACCCACTATGGCTCGATGGGCTAAAGGTATGGCCCATCGTGTCTTTGATCAGCTTCACTGCCATCCCGGTTGAGAAACGAGTCATATTTGGGAGTGTTATTGGTGTAGCTTGGGGTATCTACCTCAGCTTACTTACTGCAGACGTATAAACATAGCACATCTAGTTTGTCTCACTTAGCTAGGCATACCCGGGCGACAATACCCACACATTCATATGTCTGTGAACACTAGTCAGTGCTTACATAAATGAACATTATCTGATCATTGAAGAGTCCCCAAAAGCTTGAGCTAGTGCATCTCCGTCATGAAGCCTCACATCCAAGTACATATCACCGTGGAGGCTCCCATCGGCTACAGTCGCTGCACGTGGACTTTCATCCCATAGAATCCGGAGCGAACAATCCCGACAGCTTGCCAAACTCGCCTTACTGGAGACAAGACTCCAAGCGATGTCGGCTATGTATCCGTGACATTTTGCTCACCCAGGTCGGCCAACGTTGGGGCTAGGAGCAAACTAGAGGGGGAGCTGCCGACGACAACCGAGGCGTGCAGGTAGAGCTAGGAAGCTATGTCAACTTGCTCCGTCTGTCTGCACAAAGATATCGGCTGAGACTTCTTTCAATTGAAGTTTCCTCTGCATTGTAAGTGCGCATCTTGCTCCCTGTAAGCGCTACTAATTTTCCTCCCCGATGTCCAGCTGATTGATAAACCCAAGAAATGTCGACCCTCAGCCGAACCGTCCGGAGGAACATCTCCAACGTATCTCGCCAGAGACCCACAGCTTCGACCTATACACGAACAACACGTCCTGTAGCCTTGCAGCAATTTGTGTCTAAGACTACACCTGCAACCCACTCTCAACGAGCATCTTTTACTGCCATGGCCTCTCTCAAGTCCTCCGCTACCGAGTCCAGCCCCGTGCCGGCGAACAAGTTTGATCCTGAGATCGCTGATATCGCCAGCTACGTACATAACACAAAAATTGACTCGGCTCTAGCTGTGTGTAAAGGATTCAAAACAATATCAGAACATTACTGACTGCAAGCAGTACGATACAGCAAGCTACATTCTGAGCGACACTCTGGGCTGTGGTCTGAAGGCCCTCGAATTCCCTCAATGCAAGAAACTCTTGGGTCCAGTTGTTGAGGGCACAGTCGTGCCCAACGGAACACGCGTTCCAGGTACTCCGCATCAAGTTGATCCTGTTTTGGGCGCTTTCAACATTGGTGCTATGATCCGATGGCTCGACTTCAACGACTGCTGGCTTGCCGCTGAGTGGGGTCACCCTTCAGACAACCTGGGTGCAATTCTGTCGGTTGCAGACTGGATATCACGGACAAATCGTGCCGGGGGCAAGCTAGGAAATGGCAAGGTCCTGAAAGTCAAGGATGTACTAGAAGCCATGATTCGCGCCCATGAGATTCAGGGGTGTTTAGCTTTGGAAAATTCGTTCAACAAGGTCGGCCTGGACCACGTTGTCTTGGTCAAAGTTGCATCAACGGCTGTTGTAGCTAAGATGATGGGGCTCACTGAAGGTCAGACTCGCGATGCAGTGTCTCAAGCTTGGGTCGATGGACAATCGATGCGAACTTACCGCCACTCCCCCAACACCATGTCCCGAAAATCGTGGGCTGCTGGTGATGCCTGCGAGAAGGCCGTCAATCTCGTATTGAAAGTGCAGAAGGGTGAGGGCGGGCTGCCGACGGTGTTGTCTACTCCCACGTGGGGCTTCTACGATGTCAACTTCGGTGGCAAACCCTTCAAGTTCCAAAGAGAGTACGGCAGTTACATTATGGAAAACGTCCTCTTCAAAGTGTCATATCCAGGTGTGTTTCTCTCATGTTTGTGTACATGCCATTGACTAACCATTTACCTCTGCAGCTGAATTTCATTCACAGACCGCCATCGAGGCCGCGCAGCGTCTTAATAAGAAGATTGCGGCCTTGGGTAAGACTGCTGCCGACATCGAAGAAGTCACAAATCGCACTCACGAAGCTTGCATTCGAATTATCGACAAGCAGTTCAAGCCTATGGACAACTTTGCTGATCGTGATCACTGCGTTCAGGTAGATTCAAGTCCTGCAAATGTTATAGCATGTCTTGCTAACGCATCCTTGTAGTACATGGTTGCCGTCATGTTTGTTTTCAATCGCCTCGAAGCGACGGATTACAGCGATGGCGGTGAGGCCGCCACCTCCGAGCTCGTGGAGTCTTTGAGACAGCGTATCAAGTGTGTTGAGGACCCTAAGTTCACTGCAGACTATCACGACCCTGAGAAGCGATTCATCTCAAACGCTCTGACTGTCAAGCTAAAGGATGGCACCGTTCTCGAGGAGGAAGTAGTGGAGGCGCCTCTGGGGCATAAAGTCAGACGTGACGAGGCTAAGCCCCATATTCTTGCCAAGTTTGAGCGACACATCGGACCACACCTTGCAGAATCTCGGGTGAAGGAGCTGGTAGATTTGGCAAAGGACCCCAAGGCATTGGAGAGCATGGACGTGGACAAGTATGTTGACTTGTACGTGACGGAGGCATAAGTGTTTTAGCCAGGTGCAAGATGTAGACTACCAATGAGTGTCACTGTGTCATCCTGACCAAGATGGAAAAAATACTGAGGACCCATCTACAGAACTACCTAGACATAGCCATATTCTGATTGGCTGGAATTAACTGTTTCGAAAAGCAATGATCAACGGTGTACCACTGACAGTGCTGACAGCAAAATGCAGACGTCTGCGCTATTATAACGATACTACAGTAGTCTGCAGTGTTGCATCGCTATCGTAATGGCACCCTCAGACGTGCAATGCTTTGGGGATCTAAATTTATGTATCGGATGGGATGGCAAGGCCCCAGCTTTCCACTACTGCAAGTCGCGCGTGTCAGAAGATTATATATTGGGCCTTGGATGATACACTGGACCCTGATTAACATGGAGAGGCTGGTAGGTACAGTAGCAGTGAGCGTAGACTTCTACTATGCAGTAACAGTCTTTTACAACTGTATAGATAAGATATATATGTATCTCATCTTCGACGCGATGATAAATACCTCTAGCTATATAGGGTCTAGATAGATGCCTAGGTAACCGCCCCGTTCTTTTTCCGATCAGCAGGCGTAGCATCATCATATCATAGCACTAACGCCAAGGTCTGATACATTTCACATATGCAATTTGAAATTCGTAGATCAACTCATGTGTGTCAGCCACAAGTGGATTTTCTGTTAATGAGCACAATCTCTACACACACCAATACGTCATGTCGGACATTTGTCGACGGTGCAATGCGAGGTATTTTACGAGGTCTAGAAGTCGCGACGAAAATTCAGGGGGACACGGGTCAGTGAGTCCAGTGTCAGCTCGTGGGGATATGCGCGCGGCCCCTGGGTTAGAGTGGGGCTAAATGGCGGCTTCTAATTGGTGCCCGAGCAGAACACACTCCACCGCACCAGCGATCTGCGACAACCTAGCGCTACCAAGGTTCGTTTCAAACATCAGCCTCAACTCTTTCACACCACATCCTATCGTGCAAAGGATGGCCGACCCACTGCCGCGTAAGGATGGCCGGTCTTTATACCCAAAGTGACGAGCCGTCTTCTGACAATTGGAAGATGGACGCCCCGCTCGTCCTTTCAGCGTATACAATCTTTTGTTTTAGGTCGCATTCTTTTCTTGCACATTCTCCGTGATTAAAAAGACCTTCAACGACCGGCGGCTTGGAACGCTCTCGTTCTCATACATTCATTATACATTTGTTTACACTACTTTCCGTGAGATTTCGTAATTCCCTGAAATTGCTTTCGGCTGCAAACGGCATCAGTCAATATTATTCCACGTTTGTCTATCAGCACACCAGAAGACTCACAGGCCTTGAGTATATTATACATTCCGCCCAGTACAGCGGATTCATATTTCGATTCTCTAAACTAAACATGGTTCAATATCTTAGCAAGGCCGTAGCGGCTATCGCTTTTCTTCCCTTTGCTGCGCACGCTCAGACATTCAGCGCTTGCAACCCGACCAAAAGTACGGGATGCCCTGCTAATCCAGCTATCGAGACGAATTTTGAGTCCGACTTCAGGACTGGAGCGTCAGCTCTAAGCGGATGGACAATCACTTCTGGCTCCTTGACCTATGCGAACGATGGAGCGGCCTTAACCATCAACAAACAAAAGGATGCCCCGACCGTCGCGACCAATGGATATTTGCTTTTTGGGCGGGTTGAAGTCAGGACCAAGGCTGCTATGGGTACGGGGATCATTAGTAGCATCGTTTTGCAGTCTGAGGACCTCGACGAGGTCGATTGGGAGTTTCGCGGAACTTTCGACAACCAAGTCCAAACTAACTACTTTGGCAAGGGTGTAAGTTGGATTCAGCTCTGTAGAAACTGCTCTCGTTCTGACGTTTTAGAATACGACATCGTACGATAGAGGACAAACACACTCCGTATCAGCACCATTCACAAAGGCCCACACGTATATCGTGGATTGGACTTCTCAGAGGATCAACTTCTACATTGATGACGGCAATACCCCTATCCGCACGATCAATTATGCTGATGCCGTGGGTGGAAGAAATTACCCCCAAACACCCATGAATGTTCGAATTGGTATATGGGCTGGAGGCGATCCAGACAATGAGCCTGGCGTCATCCAGTGGGCAGGTGGTAAGACAGACTATACTCGGGCTCCCTTCACCCAGATTCTCGAATACGTCAAGATAACCAACTATTCCCCGGGCAAGGAATATGTGTGGAAAGACCAATCCGGGTCCTACCAGAGCATCCAGGTCGTTCCCGGCACAGCAAACACTAAAGATCGCGCCGCGCCAAGGAGAGCTACATTTGCAAGCGAAGATACGGCGGCTGTCGATAACTCTATTGCTGCAAGAGGTGAATCCGATGCAATGAGAGGTCAACAGTATGCTGGCGCTGGAGAGTTCTATCCGACTGCTGTGGATTCCACCTCATGCACAACAACAACTTTGGTCGTCACCGTCACAGACAGTAGTGAGCCGACCGTGATTTACCCTAGCATGACAGCCTCGGCAATGCCATCGTCTCTCATGATGGACACTGCATCTCCCGACACGTTCCAACCCATATCGTCAATCCCGATTGCGAAACCAAGTGGACGGCCGACACCAGCCACTCCGTCTCCAGTTTCATTCACTGGCGCTGCTGCTGCACCGACGGCAATGGGCGGCGCTGTCCTAATGGCTGGTGCTATTGGTGCTTTATTGTTGTGAAAAGCTGTACAGGAATACAATGTTGCCAAACCTTGTTAACCAGGTATAATTTATGTACCTGGAGTTTTCCACAGATGTTGAGATGCACAAATCAAATATTCATGTACATACTTGTTCACTCGATCCAGCATCCAGACTTTTATACCGATATTTTCATTCTACGACCCTCAATTTGTGCCCTTTGCGGTCGCTCTCGCCACTCCGCTTTCGGCAGTCGGCGAAGCTCAATCATACAACAGTCTGCACTCCGCCGTTTATGTCGCCGATGTAGGAACTGACAGAAAACTGAGTGAACTCTTTGCAAATCAATGATATTAACACTTTATATGTCTTGTTAAGAGATTTAGACCGGTCTAAACACTTCAGACAGGTACATGCTCCTGAAGGTTTGTGAGCTCACGGTTACACCTAATTTGTTGAGTTGACAGGGACACCAACAGTTCACTTATCTCCATCTTGCCCGCAGTATCCCTCTCGCATCTGTCCAGATCCATCCGTGGGTACAAACTTCGATTTACCACCTCTTAAACGCGACGCCAGAGAGCGAACTGCGGTTTCTCGTTGGCACCATGTCCGCCTTGACGCCTGCGTCTTCGACACACCTGCTGTCCAGCACTGACACCAAAGAAAGTTCACCATCGCTGCTCAGGATCGTTGTTGTCGGTTCGCCGGTCATTATCACTCTGGCTCGCAGGACGTCCTTCCAATCTAGCTCCACCAGCGCCTCGAGCGTTGTCAGTGAAACAAGGCTTTCGCATCTCTACAACGATATGGGCGCCGACAGTACCCTGATCATAGCGAACATTGATTCGCAAGCTATAACACCCTCAAGCCTACCTGCTGTAGCTGCTCCGTCATCTTCGCTTCAAGGCCACTTGTTTGCCGACGTTCAGTTGACCTCAACACAACTCAACCCCGTCACGACATCCAGTTTAACCGGAACGTCTCTGCCCACGAGCACAGATAATGGAGACAAACCACTACTTGAAGACACCCTCAGCGCATCACGCTTTACCGCGGTTTCGATTGCAGCAATATTTGCAGGCCTCGCGCTCGTTGGTGCGTTGCTCGCATACATGTACTTCCGGAGAGGCGTGAAGAAGAGGAGGGGTTCGGCAGGGATGAAGTGAGACAGCACATGGTATATGACGATGGTATTTCTTCGTTGGAGGATACTGTGCACTCACGGCACGCAAGCCCTGGGGCTTCTTTGATTTGTCACTGAGGGAACTTGTAGTCGTTAGCACTGGGATACCAGGCATGTACGAGGGTCTTTACGAGCATGAACATGTCAAGAGGGTTATGCGTAGTACAGATGACGAATGCGATATCAGAAAGGCATTCGTCAGTTGTCACTCATACTGGTTGAAAAATTACTTCAAGCCACACATAAAGGCAATACGGAAGGTGCCTCTGCATTCACTACCATGAAGATGAGTAATAAGCGTTTGCATGAATGCTCGATCTTCGTCAGAGTGGAAGTATAGTCGTTTCTTATCATGATACTAGACCTTTTACGGAAAAGTGTATCCATAACGCGTTGTAAAATTACCTCTCTTGATGCTCTCCCATTCCTGACTTCTTCACAATTCATCAAAGTCATGTTGTGCCGAATCCCAGCTACTATAGCATTCACGTGAAGGCAATCTAATACAGTCGCATACTCCCAGGAGTTGACCGAAAGGCTTCCTCGAGGATTGTCAGGCCTTCATCAAGCTGCGACTTGCTGATTACAATTGGCGGTGCAATTCTGAAAACGCCTCCGAAGCTTGCATGGCTGCTCAAATTCGCCCAGAGTCCTAGTTCATACGCCTTATCAGCAATCGATTTTGCAAGCTCGAGATCAGGCTTCTTTGTCTTTCGATCCCCGACAATCTCTACACCCGCCATCAAGCCTCGTCCACGCACGTCTCCGATGCAGCCGTATCGGGTGCTGAGTTTGCGCAGCCCGGCATGAAGCTCCTCTCCAAGCGACTTTGAGTGCTGTACAAGATTATCACGAAGGACAAGCTCAAGTACCTTGTCGCCTACAGCTGCAGGAAGAGGATCGTTGACATGAGTGGTGTAGAAGCAATAGTCGCGCTCG
Organism: Pseudovirgaria hyperparasitica; assembly: GCF_010093815.1. Classification (NCBI taxonomy): domain Eukaryota; kingdom Fungi; phylum Ascomycota; class Dothideomycetes; order Acrospermales; family Acrospermaceae; genus Pseudovirgaria; species Pseudovirgaria hyperparasitica. The sequence goes on from NW_022985568.1 coordinate 590,404, forward strand.
ACGCAGACGCGTTCAATCTCAGCGCTCGTAATCACTGCGCTCAGGGGCAGACCATTCCCAAGCGTCTTGCTCAATGTCAAAATGTCAGGCACGACGTCTTCGTACTCGATTGCCATGATGTTGCCGCACCTACCGACACCAGTCTGCGCTTCGTCGACTATCAGGAGCATGCCTTGTTCATCGCAATGTTTTCTGAGAGCCTTCAGATATCCTTTCGGGAGAACATGCATGCCAGCTGATGACTGGATGCATTCAACGATACATGCAGCCAATGATCCGCAAGACGCTCGATCGATCAGGCTCCAGCCATAGTTGAGCTCGGTCTCCCAGTCATATGAGCCATCTGTGTTTCGAAATATCGACCTATATGCGTTCGGCGCGGGTAACATGTGCATACCAGGCATCAGAGGTCCTTGGCCTTTCCGCCCGTAGTGATACTGTGTTCCCAAAGCTTGTGCAGTCACGCCATGCCAACTAGCACCCAGGCCAACAATTTCGAACTTGCCGGTGTATACTTTCGCCATCTTGATCGCTGCCTCGTTGCTTTCTCCGCCGGTACTGAGGAAGAATGCTTTGTCCAACCCCGCTGGCAGTATTGAAGCGAGACGTTCCGCCAAGCTGATTACTGGAGGCGAGACCATCCCGGAAAACAGATGGTCTAAGCCCCGTGCATGGTCATGAATGACTTGGACTATTTCTGGATTTCCATGGCCGAGGAGACAGGACATCTGTCCAGAGGTCCAGTCAAGAATTCTGTGGCCTTGTGCTGTATAAACGTACATTCCATGACTTCCTGTGATTACATCTTTCTCAAATTTGGTCCCATAGTTGAGCAGGTACTTCTTCGCCTTGGACTCGAGATCGTCTTGATCGGCATTCTGGTACAGCTGTGGCTCCTGAGTCTTTCTCACAGAGATTGTTTCGGATGGCCTGATCTCTTCGGAAATAGGTGGCATCATGAGATAATTGAGAATGGAATGTGTGAGAGGTTGGCCGAGTGTTTCTGGATTTCACGCATCCAGGAGGTCAATATTGGAGGTCATATTTACGAGAAACACCATCGAAGGTTGCAGTTCTCGTGCCACACACCATTCTGGTGCCCGGGCTACCTTGTCTCCGCGGCAAACTTCCTGCGCGGCCATCTCTGATGAATGAGGACAGGGGATGCAGGTTCAAACCAGCGAGTCATACATTACTGACAGTCTCCACATTTCCTATAGCTCGTATCTTTGCTTGTCCGCGGAAATCTCACTTTACCGCGGTGCTCCTCGACAATAACAATGGTAAATAACTTTCCAGTATTACACTCCCGCGGCTTTCAAAGACATCTTCAACCGCGCAGAAGTCAAAGTCCTTGAAGTCTGCTTGCAGTCGTAACGATCATGCCTCGCGAGGCCACACCTCGACCTTATCGATCGCACCTACGTCCAGCTTGCCTCCCCTGTCGCCGACGAAAGTCGCGATGCAAGACCGATAGTGTTTTGGGACAATGCCTTATGTGTCAAGCTCATGGAACTGTGTGTGTATTTCCAGAGGAGTCTGATCATCGTGCTGCAAGAAACAGTGCGCAACGCTCGTCTGCAAAGCCTCAGACAGAAGATTACGACGGTGCATATGGCGGCATATCTGCTAATTTAATTCCGAGATATCGTGACTCCGATCGACACATGGGACGCGCGACGGCTGATACGTCATCAGTATCGGTACCTAGTCCTGTACAACAACGGCCGGCGCATACACATGGCAGTCAGCCAGCAGTGCCCACTCTCCTGGACAGTCTTGCTGTTGACGGAGAACATAACCCACACATCGTCGGGCCGGTAGTAGTGAATGATAATGACATGTTACAAGAATACCTTTCTACGAGACGGAATGATGGCGCAGGTCCGTCTAGAATGATAACAATGGGTAGGACCTTCCAGTATGGAGCTGTGAGACGGCCGGTGATGTTCTCAAATGTCCAGAAGCAGCCTGTGGGACTCACAAGCAACCGTGATCCAGCGTTCCTGAAGACTATGGTTATCGAGAAACTTTTAGAGCCATTTGGCCACGAGTTGATTCGAGTGTAGGTCAATCAACTACTCCTCTGCTCCTGCTATGCTGATTCGTGAACAGTTATCTACACAAAGCCAACTGCTGTTTGCCTTTATTAGATGAACAGTCACTTTATAGTGCAGACAAGGACATTATCTCGCCGACGCTGCTGGCTAGTATTTATGCGAATGCTCTGATCTATTGGCGCCACGACACCCACCTTGCCTCGCATAGATGTCCAGATGTGCGCTTCATATGGAATCTTGCGAACGAAGCTTTATATATAGAGCTTCAACGGTCGCCCGGAATGTCAACGATCATTTCGATCTTGCTAAACATCAGTGGTAGACCTACGACAGCCGTGATGGGTAACGCAGTACTTATAGGATCTGCAATCGCACTGTCGTACTCCCTAGGTCTCAACCGCGATCCTGGAGCATGGGAGATTTCGGCGACGGAGAAGAACGTGAGACGACAAATCTGGTGGGCTATTGTGATTTTCGACTGCTGGTAAGCCTGCAGAGCCTGACGCCAACGCGTTCTGACAGATTCTCGATAGGAGCAGTATGTCTTATGGTACTCCTCCACAGGTACAACGTCATCAACATGACGTCTGTGTCCCTGATATGAATGACATGCTTGCCAGTGATGCTACACCGAGAGGAGCAGCTGGTGCCCCTATCTATATAGCATTCATCGGTCTCACAAAGATCCTGAGTATTCTTCTCGATCATGTGTATCGTATCGAATCTTCCGGTAGTACACGCAATGAAATTGGGCCATGTGAAGTTTCCCTCAATACGAATCTATACGAGTGGGAGGAAGGACTGACAGAGAACATACGTCGCATCATCATACGTGGCGCACATCTTGACCAACCGGGCGCTGCAAACTTCAGGCTCGCGTACTTATCAGTCAAGCTTCTTCTACATCGCATAGAGCTAGGACTTGACCCGCAAGAGACGTCGTCAGACACGCGGCCCAGTCACCAATACGCCCAGGCCCAGAGAGTCGCCGAGGAGATTGTTATGCTCGTGCAAGAGCTAGGTGTGGAGCAGCTGGGCGACTTCTGGCTATCAGTCAGCGCGTTCTCGCTCACTTCTGCCATGAGTTTCCTTGTGCGACGAACGTTGGAGTCTCGACGAGAGTATAATGCAGATCTGAACCAGATAGGTGCTTTCAAGTTGGCGAAGCAGTTTATTGCCATTCTGAGATCTCATCGTCAACAGCATGCGTGGGATGTTGGTGACTTGTGTCTGTCTCAGTATAGTGAAGTCATTGAGAGTCTGGAACAGGGGGACCTTGATTCGGGTCCATCGCTGTCGAATATTGAGGACTTTGTTCCCGATGTCAACGTCGATCAGCTGTTTCCGAGTCTATGGGACATGTTTGAGGCAGAAGGTGCGTTGTAATTGGAGTTGTCTCAATGATTTAGGATACTTTGTTTCGTCCGGGGTCAGTATCTTGGTACAGACGTCCTACTCTTCCAGATACAATCCTTCTTCTGGCGGTGGTATTCCGTACCATCCCATTTCTTCTTTGTCTTCTGGGTCTGGGTCATCCATCTGGTAGTATCCGTCATATCGCCACCACTTACGATCCTCCCACACGTCTTCGACAGGAAGGACACCGTCCTGCCTCATCAAGTCCTTCACGTTCTCTACGCCACGCCAGACTCGCAGAATATTCTCTCCTGCTAGCTTGCCAAGCTGCTCTTCCGTAGCCCCTCGGTCAAGTATGGCTTTGAGTAGCCCGGGATAGCACCGCACATCTTCCAAGCCCTTGATCACACTTGCAATTCCATCAAAGTCCGAGCCGAGGCCTACATGGTCCCAACCAATCCTCTCAGCAATGTAGAAGAGGTGATCAATCACCATGTCCATCGTCGCATCTGCCCGTCGCGTGGCAACATGCTCCGGGACAAACGTCACCATCACTATTCCCCCATTTTGCGGCACTTGATCGAGGATGTGATCCGGGAGGTTCCGTGCGCAGTCAAAGACACCTTTGGCATTGCTGTGCGAGAACATCACAGGCGCCCTCGTCAGCTTCAAGACTTGCACTGCACAATCCTCGGATACATGCGACAGGTCGATGATCATGCCGATCCTGTTCATTTCGACAATGGCGGCCCGGCCCAGCTTCGACAATCCGCCGTGCACGGGTCCAGTCTTCGATGTCGAGCTGTCTGCGAACGCGTTGTTGCAGACATGCGTCAGCGTGCACTGCGGTCTCGTAAGCTTCTCTTCGCTTTGATGGTTATGATGACGATTGGGAATCATGCACTGACATAGCGGACACCAAGCATGTAGAAAGCCATGATGATGCCTATGCTGTTACCGGCCATGTGGAGGCTGGTCCATCAGCTGTGGAAGAATGCAACAGATGAGACAACTCACCCCTCAATCCCAATAGAGCACGCAATCCTACCCCCTGCATACACCTTTTTGACCTCATCTGGCCCCTTGACCAACTCGAAAGTGTCGGGATACGAATCTACCAGGCGCAGCACCAGATCTACCTGCTCAATCGCATCACGTGCCATATCGCTGTACTCCGGCGTCGAGAAGTCCTCCGCCGAACGCAAGCATGGCACACATATGGACCAGAACTGTCCTCCCACGGCGCCTATCATCAGTCACTTAGTCGACTACATCTTCTGCAGATGGATGGGAATGAGCACCTTCGCGGAGACGCGGTATATCTGTCATTCCCCTCTCGAAGCCCTTGTTCAGGTCGAATTTTGGATTGTCGTGGATCTTGCCGTGGAAGGCTGCTCGGGGCTGCTGCGGGAGGTCGTTGTGTCCGTCTATCAGGGGGGTTTTGCTGAGGACGCGCTTCACGCGCTCGTCGATGTCTAGTTGCTGGTACGGGTGGATGGATGCCATCGTTGTAGATGGTGATAGTATGGAGTTTGGTGTGTGTGTGTTCTTTTCATGGGCCGTTATGTTGCATGATATTTAATACTCACACTACATGCTAGCTCTTGCGGAGTGCGTCCCGATATCGTCCCTGGTATCGGATCCATTTTCGGGATGTATACGGGGCCGCGGCCCGCTTTTGGACGGCACAGCATAGATTGATAAGAGTATCGCGAGTCCTCCACTTTCGTACTGGAGTATGGCAAGGGAGCTTCACAGATAAGCGCTATCGGATGACCACGACTCGAGTATCCCTTGTTTCGATGGCCGCGGTAAACTCTACACTCCTGGCCACGAGAACCCATGAGGATCTCAATGCTGTGGATAGTGATCAAACAGATACATTAATATCATGAGAGACCAGGCGGTATATAGATTGCGTCCACTATCCACCGATCGCTCCAACGAATTGACTCCCTCCACCCACCATTTCTATCTCTAACATGGACTCCGAGAAGCAAGCCCAGTACGCCGAAGACGAAATCGAATCAAAAGCGCTGCATTTCCTCCACAAAGCAGAAGCCAGCCATGTTTCCGACGCCGTCTCTGAACGTAGCCGTCTCCAGCGGAAGATCGACATGCGACTGATGCCACTCCTCTGCCTGACATACGCCATCCAGTCCATTGACAAGACAACCCTAAGCTATGCCGCCGTGTTCGGCATACGCGAGGACACCCACCTGCAGGGCACAGAGTACTCGTGGGCCGGCGCTCTATTCTACCTGGGCTACCTGTTCTGGGAGTATCCGACGAATGTGCTGCTCCAGAAGCTGCCCGTCGGAAAATTCATGTCTGGCACTGTACGTACCGAACCACATGGAGATGCAGAAGACCATGGGGCTGATCAGGCATATAGGTCATTCTCTGGGGCATCACACTCATGCTCCATACCCCTGTGCAGAGCTTTGCCGGACTGGCGGCTGTGCGCACCTTGCTTGGAGTCTTCGAGGCGTCGGTGAACCCGGCTACGATGATCATCTTCTCCATGTACTACAAGCGCCAGGAGCAGCCCGTGCGGATGGGCATCTGGATCGGCTCGGCTGGTGTGGGGTATGTCGTCGCGGGCATCACGAGCTTCGGCATTGGCCACATCGATTCGTCCAGCCTGGAGAGCTGGCGATTGCAGTTTCTCGTCTGGGGTGCGGTTACTACGGCTTGGGGCGTCTTGCTTTGGCTTTTGCTCCCTGGATCGCCGGTCTCGGCTGGGTTTTTGAGTGAGGAGGAGAAGGTGCTGGTGATGGATCGGATCAAGGATAATGGGACGGGGGTGGAGAATAGGAGGTTCAAGGTTGTGCAGTTTAGGGAGGCGATGCTGGACTTGAAGACATGGTTACTGTTCATCTTTGCCGTGTCCAGCAATTGCCCGAACGGAGGGTTGACAACGGTACGTATACGACTGGTACCGTATGAGACCTCCCAACTAACCACGCCACGACAGTTCCAAGGCCTCATCATCAAAGGCTTTGGCTTCACAACACTACAAACAACCCTGATCCAAATGCCCTCAGGAGGCATCCAAGCAATAGTCTGCGTAACAGCCTGGTAAGCAAGCACAGCCCCACGCATCCCAACTTCTAACCCATCCCAACTTCTAACCCATCCCAGCTACATCGTGTCAAAATACAAAAACGCACGCCTCGCAATGATGCTAATCTGCCTAACCCCTTTCCTCGCCGGCATCACGGGCCTCGTCGCCATCGCCGACAGCAAGCGCTACGCCCGCCTCGTCTGTCTCTGGATCTCCTTCTCGTACACCGCAACATGGACACTCTCCATGTCCGTCGCCACGGCAAACACGTCCGGGCACACCAAGCGCGTGACGACGAATGCGATGCTCCTGATCGGGTATTGTGTCGGGAATTTCGTGGGGCCGTTCTTCTTCAAGACGAGCGAGGCGCCGTCGTATGGGCTTGGGGTTGGGATGATGTTTGTCTGCATTGCGGTGCAGGTCTTGTGTATTGTGGGGATCTGGGTGTTGCTGTGGTGGAGGAACAGGATGAAGGAGAGGCCGGTGTCCGGGGAGGAGTGGAGGAGGGCGCGGGAGAATGGGTTTGCGGACTTGACGGACTTGCAGAATGGGTATTTCCGGGTGAGCATTCTCCTGCTTGGAGTGAATCCTACTGACTGGCAGCAGTATGTCTACTGATGGTCCTGTCGATCCTGGAGGTAATTATGTACACCGGGAACCGTGGCATGTAATAAAGCGACATGAGCCGTGCGTGAGACCACGAGGTATAGTCGCCTGCACAATGTCTGCCCGATGTTCACTCGTTGTTGTCAGGCCCTGTTTTCACCATGAGCAGCAAGCAACGTCAACAAACACCATCTCGCGACGCGTCTGGCCACACTCCATCCATGCACGAATTCTTCCACTCGAAAACACCTCGAAACCCTCTACAAACCCACCATCAACTACAACAACAAACCTACCCATCCGACCAGTCACACAATCATCCACCTGCCCGCCCAACCAACCATGTCCGCCCTCAAATTCAAACTCCTCTGCGGCACCCCAACCGACGAAGAAACCTCCACCTCCACCTCCACCTACTTACCACCAAGCCCCCATACACCAGCAAACCCACCCACTACAACCGCCCCAACCCTAACGCTCACACCCACAAACCCACCCCGAAAACAAACCAACCCACCCCAAAGCAAAAACCACACCTTCAACCTCCACTCCGCCCGCGCCCCCTGCATCGCCTACTGGACATCCACATGCCCGTCCACCACCACCTCAAACCCACAATCACAACCCACGCCCTGCCCCTACAGCCACACCCGCTACCCGCCCTACTTCAACAACAAACCGCACGAGCGCCGCGCCGCCGTCCTCCGAAACACCCAAAACACCCAAAACTCCAACCTCACCGCCACCCACACCCACAACAAAACGGAAAAACAGGGCGTGGCAGCAGTCGGACAAGGGCAAGGCGAACAAGTGAGAATAGGGCAGCTTCTCGAAGCCCGTGAGCGGGAGATTGAGTTGCTGAGGAGGAGGTTGCGCGAGGAGGAGAGGTTGGTGCGGGATTTGACGGGGTATTTGAGGGTTACTTGGGGGTTTTTGGAGAGGTTGAGGCGGTGATTTGGGTTACGGGGGGGATTAGGGGGAGGGATAGGGGAAGGGGGTGAGGGGAGAGGGGAAAGGGGAGGGGATTAGGGATTAGGGAAGAGGGGGGTGAAAAGGGGGAACGAGAAGGGGGAATGACAAGGAGGAAAAGGGGGAAAGAGAGAATGCATGTTGTGTACGTCTGTATATGTGTCTGAGTGTATGTATGGTATACGCGGACGCGAGGAATGAATACTCCTCCGACCCATCCACATCCACTCCCAGTATATACCCCTGGCACGTGAAAAGAACCGCTCTACTCCCATGAATCTAATAACAAGAATCCATGATATCTTGCCCTTCTAGGACCAAGAATGCTAGTATTAAGAATATCAAGAATATCAAGAATATCAAGAATATCA